>NW_028243078.1:0-265000 GCF_964263255.1 Lissotriton vulgaris | reverse complement strand
GTTTGACCTTCTAATGAACCCATGCTAACTTAACACGGTGTGAGTGCAAGGCTCAGCCGATGACACCCTCCCACGATAGAACCACGTGATATAAACGTGGGCGAATTAGGAACGCAGAGTCCAAGCCTGAAAAGCAGAGTCAAGTTCAAAATTGCATAAATAATTATTTGCTGTTTGATAGAAAACAGTAACTAAATAATAAAGAATAGGTAGAAAAATCAAAGAGTCTTAATCAAACAGCGTTTAAGCACAGTATGTAGCAACAGCCTCCAAGAGGAAGTCATTGTTCTCATCTGAAAACATTTCAGCCATCCAATTCAATAGTGAGAATGACCATACATGTTCCTCAACGACCGGAGCCTCTATCACCATCGGAGGAAAACTCGGGTCATCTTCAACGTAACTGCGTGCCAAGAAGTCATGCGCCGCTGCAAAAACATTCCAACGTCCCATTATTCCATGTATCGCTGCTAAGGCCATAATCCCACCGCCAGAACAGATCAAGTCATGAACCACTAAGGGGCTCATCAGCTGGTCATAATCCGCGTTGGGAGACACCGTACTGCAGAGAAACAAATCCAGGGCCCAGTCAAAATCGCAGCTCAGGCAGTGGAAGACAGGTTGAATGCATGTGAAAAAGGAAAATCGAAACAATAATCCATAAACTGCAGTCAATGTAGCCAGAGGCACTGCTCCGTAATAACTAAGCATTCGGTTGTGGAGCAGCAACAGCCGGGACATATTGTTGTGTGCTGCAGGATGTGCATCCATATCGAAGTAAACAAATTAATAAAAGCACACCGGCAACTAATGCGAGTATTAAGCGGAATTCACCAAAGATGCTGGAAAACATTGAATGAAAAAATGCAGAGAACACACAAAATATACTTTGAAAAGACGTCACAAGACCACTGCTTCTAAGTTTAAAAAAGTAAGGTAACCCCGTAGTCAAGGACACATTAAAGATACTCTGAATTAACTCCCCAAAATACAGAGGCACGTCTGTATTTAATAAATCATACACTTCTGTGCGGGTGTTTGCTACATGAAGGACAAATGTTTCTATAGCAGATGTAAGAGCGACCTATTTTTGAGACAATAACGCTCTTATACGGCTCATTTGGTTGACTCTTCTTTCAAGGTTGGAATCGACGGCCAGATGGAAACATCCAGCTTCCTATGCAGAGTAGTAAACACAACTTTTTTATAGCAAACCACACGCTCAGTTACCGTAATCATGTAACCGATGCCTGCTAACATTGCACAAAAATCTGCTTTATTTCAAATTAATTAACTCACGTTTCCAGTAAACTGAACATTGGTATGATAGCAGGTGTCGCAGTGCCTTTCAAAACTCAGGCCAAATTAGGCGCATCTTGATTACAAGAGCCATGCAATTGTATGTGTCTACAAATTAAAGAGTGATCTGGTGCTATTGTGCAATCCTCGCCATTCACATAGACTTCTTTTCCCTCCCTCAGGCACCTATATATAAATGAAAATAACCAAGCTTCATGCAAATAAGCGCTGCCTAAAGATCCGTATCTGCCTATAGCATAGTATTTTATGCAAACCTCAAACTTAAACAGGCTAAAAAGTAACGTTATGATACCGTGGATAAGCCACACAGCTGAATCGGATGTACAATGAGTGACCACTTGTAACCATTATCATAGCGCACCCTATGCTCTGATTTGACAGTGAGAGAGTGATCGCACCATAGTTTGTACTGCTAATCATTCTCAGCATACGCTACAAATACGCTTTCCCATTACACGTCGCATCAAAGCTTCCGTGTGACGTCATGTACCGCGCCCCGTACGCAAAGACGCAAATGTTTTAATTGTTTAAAAACATATATTTATGTATTTATTGAACATACTAACAGAACACATTATCTAGGATAATTATGAAAACATTTTTTTTAAGTTCCAATAATCCTATATTACTTTTAAAAGCAATTACACCAATCGCGGTGAAACGTCATGCTTACTTGCATCGTAAGAGCACCGTAATCACTGCGTAAGTGTACGTAAAGCCCTGTGACTTTAAAAGAAGAGATTTGATTGGTTCATAACACTTCCTATTACAGCTGTTGAAACTTCCGTCCCATTTGAATAATTCTACTTTGAATTTCTAAAAAGAAGCATCTCTTCTGAGAATCTTGTCAAATAGAACGAAGTTTACCATAATAACAGCAATGGACTCATCTTCCAGCCATTCTTCGGAGGAATATTTAATTCCTAAAGAACCTCCAAAGAAGAGGAAAGAAGCTCTAATTTAGCAGTTTTTTACATTTCCAGATGTGCAAAAAAAGGATAATGCTCCAAAAGTAACCTGTAAAATTTTCCAAACTCTTTCAAGGGTTGATCCATCTCAAAAATACTCCTTTGGCACAGCAAATATGGAGCGACACGTGAAGAACTTACAACTCAACAACTTTGCTCGAGCTGCAACACAGAGGTTGAAGGACAACCCACCTGCTGCTTCACCAAGCACATCAACTGCTGCACCAGCATTTTCAGCAAGTCGTCCACACCCACAAATTCATCCTGATTTTGCTCAAGTTAAAATTCTATACATTTATTGCAATAAACTTTTGTGTTATGAGAAACAGTCAATTGACCTGATAAAATGCAGGAAGCAGGAGCATCGCTGTCCTCAACATAACTTTTTTTTTCATTCTTTTGTTCCTGTTGAACACTTCCAAGCCCCCCATTATAGAAAAAAATTGCCCCCGGGATTTGACCAACCCCCCCCCCCCCCCCCCCCGGGAGCTAATTAAGAATAAAACAAACTTCTAGGTTTTTTTTTCCTTTTCCACCGCGTTTTTTTAAATAAATACATTTTTGCACCTAAAGATCCATGTGAGACCCCTTGAGCAGGCCTAGAGGGTCAACATGTTTCTACCCTTCCCCCTTTCCTTATTTTTCAACTTTGTTTTACTGTTTTCTTGTGACTCTGTGCTACTGAGGCACAGGATGGCTGCCAACACTTCCTGGTTTGGAGTGTTGACAGACAGTTGACATCCAATCAGTATGCAGCTTGTGCTCGTAATTGTACGGATTTCGGTATGCATGCTGTACTTCGTCTCTAGATATCGCTATGATTTTACTTTTGATTTTCTCAGGAACTACTGAACGGATTTACACATTTAACAAAAAGCACACTCTGTGAACCAAACTCTACATCTCTGCCAAATTTGGTGTAATTCCGTTCAGCCGTTCGGGCTGTAGCCCTGGCTAAAGGTCCCTATGGAAAATTGCATGGGGAAAACATGTTTTGGGACCCCCTTTTTATTCGGCCCCCACTTGACGAATCACCCCCAAACTTTCAGGGAAGGAGCGGAGCAGGCCATTTTCTTGGAGAAATTCGCGAAGATTCGTCCACCAGCGCCAAAATTATTCCAAATAGAATGTTGTGGATTTCCTATGGAAACTAGGTCCTAACTATAACTACCTACTGGCGACCACCAGTAGGTAATATGTATGTATGTATGTATGTATGTATGTATCCAACGAAAAAGTTGTCCCCTTATGGCAGTTTAACTCTGCAGAGTGCAAGCAACTCACTTGAGGAATATTACCTGGTACTTCAATGACCAGAAGGCAGTCCAACTGCTAACGCCCATGGAGGTGGGGCCATAATTGATTACACGTGCAGGGATTGCTTGGCATCTGCTGTCCTTATCTGCCCATGACTGAGTGCGGGGGAGCAGGAAACACGTTGGACGACTGAACTGGTGTTAATTGACTTTGCCGTTGTAAGCTACAGCTGTCACCAATAAATAGTGCATATACTTATCTTCCTGTGCGAGGCTTTCCTTAAGGGGACAACTCCTTTGTTGGATATATATATGAATATCAAAATAAACAGCAAAGTAAAAAATAAAACATCAAAATGAACTTGTGAAAGTGGGCTCTACAATGATCATCCGTTCAGATCAACCCTATGGGTCCTTTAACTAAGAAAGTCCTGAACTAAGGGACAGCTGCTTAACAAGGACTGTTTCAAAGGGACCTGGTAGCCCACCCATAGCATTAAATGCAGCAGCAGGCACATCAAGTATGACCTGGAGAGAGAGCCCTATGGCCTGCCTCAATACATGTATTGAATTTGTTTTAAGGAAACACAACTGAGGCGTTATCATAAAACTCCTGGTCTGAAAACTGATTGATTAGGAAAATGTAATTGATAAAGACCAAGAAATGTTTGTAGTTAAATAACAACAATTTCCATAACTTTACATGAGTGGTTTTCTGCACAGACAGCATCTCTAATGAACTTACCTTCAGAGCGGTGGATGTCTAGGTCCACCTACTAGCAAGTCCCCCAGTATATTTTGATCAATCATTGTGTAGAATGCCCCTATCCTTCTCCATACTTGCGACAGGGTCAGCTGCAGGCAGCCCACAGTCAGCAGCAGGTTGCCGACTTTGTTCTGTTGCCAACTAGTGGGAGGGTGGTTGGGACAGTATGATGACTCAGCACAATTAAATCCTAGGATTTTTGGGCACCTTATGAATAACTTTGTTACTCCTCCTCTTCGATGGTCTATATCTTGTTTAGAGTGCCAGCGAACAAGTCAGAGCTGTGGCATAATATGAGTACCATGGTCCATAACTCAGCAAGGAAAATGGGCCTCTAGCCACACCACTATTGGTTGGTAGTACACAGTTGCCAGAATTGAGCTACAGAGAGCCCTTAAGGCCCTTAGCCCTGGTGTGACTGCATCATCTGTACCATTGATAGCTACAGCCCTGGGAAAGAGTAGCTGAGATGATGGAACCATGCCTCTTTGTCAAGGGGCAGGGCCAGCTGGCACCCGTCCCGTGGGTCCAGATGCAACCTCCGGAATATCATAAGAGTGCCTTTCAGAAGCTAATGTGGGTGGAGACATTCATCTTGCAATCTTTTCTCGCGTGTCAAAGTGCCATCCTGGGCGTTGTTCACTAATGGCTAACAAAGCAACTCAGAAGTAATCAACTACACCTTCTCAGACTCTGCACCACTCACCATGCCATGCAGGCCTCATTACATTTTAAGGAGATGGTGAGTTTGTCTGTATGCAGGAGCTGAATACTGTTTGGCTGCCAGGCCAGGTTAGGCGTGGAGCCCTGATTGTTGACCTCGTCACCTAGCTTGGTGCACATCGGAAACGCAGAAAAGAAAAAAGCCACTTATAAGGAAGACCCTCTGGGATACAGAACGAGGCCTTGTAGACATTGTCTTCCCATCAAAACTACGCTATATTTGGGTGCTCAGTAGCAACTCCGCTGAGCTACAGCCACTTTAAGGTACTAGAACACTGTATACCATCAGCGTGACCTCTGTGGTGGACCAGGTAACTAACTGAGGTCCTGTCGTCAATACCTGCTAGAGCTAAGTTGCACCTAATCAAGATCACCAGTGGAAAAATACATTGTACTGGATGCTAGACCAATTTGATTGACTTGATCTGACAGTAATTTCAGTTTCCCTCCCTGCTCTGTAATTAGTTGTGCAGCGAGTCAGTCATTCCAAGAATTAAATCAATCATGGCCCCTGTACACCAAGACAAATCCTGCCCTTTAACTCTTTATTTACAGCATGGTAATATGCAGCAAGAGAAGCTTCATCAGTCCACCCAGCTTCTGCTAATTATTAAAAATTACTTGCATATTGGATCTTGTCCTTGGGCGCTTGGTGTAAAGTAAGTAAGCGAGTATGAGCTCACAACAGGGTGTGCCTTTTTTACTAAATATGCCTGTCTCTTATTAATTTTTCATATTATACTAGTACGTGAAAATAACCATTTATCATCAGGGTTGCTCAAGCTCATACCGTCTTTCGGAACACCAAAGGTTGAGTTAGGAAATGCAATTTAGATTGTGGTGAAAAAGACAAAGAATTGTGAGGACCAAAAAAAAAATTCTATTGGTGTCAAGTGAGAACCCATTATTCTTACACCATCTACTCCACTAGGGTGCTTGTCAGAACCACTAGCACTGGTGGAGGACTGAGTGGAACTGAAGGTACTCGGAGAAAGGAGCTGATTTATGATCTACAGTAGGAAAACTTGCTATTGTGACCTCTACGTCACCTTTTAATTTTGCCGATCGCCTATGCCATTGCCTGCAAAGGATTTGCAACAGAATCCATACTGAAGAAAAAATATTTGTAGGCCTAGCAAACTGTTAAAATACGATGTGAAGATCCAGGCTGGATTCCCACGTGTATCTCAAAAATTTCCTGCACAGAGTTGGTCGCAACACTTCAGGAGCAGTAAGGCTACAATTATGAATTTGAGATTATCCACTAATTGTTCCCTCTTCACTCTGCTGAAGTGGAAATCAGTATCAACCGCTATATACAAATCGGCCCACCCACTTAACCAAATTTAATTTCCAATTCGCCGTCTGAGTGGCAAACGACACTGCTTAGACCAATTCTGGCGCTGTTCTCATGTAGGAGCAGCATCTGGATTGGGTGTGGAGGCTGTGCCCTGAGGACCCACTCCCTTTAGGCCAGGTGACGAGAGGAGCCTCGAAGCAGGCGCCAACGGGAGTGGAACATCAGGTAAGTCTTTTTTATTTTTGAAACTTGTATTTTATTTAATTTTTTAAGAGTAGGCAGTGGGCCGTGTGACCACTATCTGCTTTTAAAAAATGTTGGCCTCCACATTCACAAAGGGGAAGGGGTCCTTTGGAGAACCCTTCTCGTTTGCGAATGGGTTACCACCTCCTTTACAAAGTCAGTAAAATCTGAATATTTTATTTGCACAGCCCCCTACGACTCACTGTTAGGAAGGTACACCCTTAACACACCCCTTCCTAATACCGACTAACAAACCGAATTTTGCGAGTCGGTAATAGGTTTCCGACTCGCAATACAGGGCTACTTAATCCCAAATGAGTCTTTAGCGGTCGCAAGCTACTGATTCTCCATTTGCAACTGTTAAAACATGTCGTACATGTGACCCCTATTGAGGTTGGGGAACGGTTACTGTCCAGGTACTGCTCTCTTCTCAATATGACCCATAGTCTTATGGGTTTTCTAACCAGATTTGCGGACGCCCTTAGTTGCCATTTTGGCTGACTGGACCACAGGGGGCATTTTGTTTTAATGGATTTAACTTTTGTGTATTCCTGCAGGGCCCATTCTAATTCAGTCCTTAGTAAAGACATATATTTACAGTCATGTATGATTCATTATCTACAGGTCTGCTTTAGCGGGGGTGGCGCCCGGTGCGACAATCATTTTTGGCGCCCCCAGACCCCATGGCCGCCTCCTTGGATTATCTTACTACTATCGGGTATAAGTGCTCCTCATTACCCCAATCATAAGTTATTGCTAAACACAGTGCACCCCCCCCCCCCTCCCCCACACCCTCCCCTGAGGTCGGCGCCCCCTCCACAGGTCAGCACCCAGAGCAGTCGCACCAGTCGCACTGCCTTAAAGCCAGCCCTGATTATCTATGGTCACACTTGCGAGTAGCTACCCTAACTCCTTTCTCTACCATCCGAATGGAAATGGAGCAGCTGTGTTGTGGATAATAGGCAATCATTTATGGCTTTTATCTGTCTATCCCTGAATATAAAGACGTTATTGAGATTTACAAAAGATGAAGTGGTCAATATTTTATGTCTAAACTCACCGGATGATGGTCTTGCAACAGAAGAGGGTTGTTTACTGATTATTGTATTTCTAATTTATTTATTTTGTATAGCACAGGTTTGATACATAGTGAGACTTTGAAGCACTATCCATTTGACTGTCATAATTTCTATCATCCAAATCTTCAGTCGATGTGCAGAAAGGTTTTTAATGCCCTAAAAGGGTAGCACACAAGTGGAGCTTTAGCGCGGGTGGCGCCCGGTGCTACAATCGTTTTTGGCGCCCCACACCCCATGACATCCTCCTCGGATTCTTTCACTACCACCGGGCAAAGTTGCCCTTCATCTCTCCGATCATAAGTTATTGCTAAACACAGCGCTACCAACCCCCATACCACTACTATGATTGCCAAAATAACCCTTTCTAGACTCTCTCCTACTCTACCCCTCCTTGCATCATCTGACACCTCTTTTTACTATACCGATCCACTAAAGCAAACCTTTCTGAACTCTTCCCTCTGACTTCTCCCCTCCAAAACTCCTTTTTACTTATCCAAAAGCCTCCTCCTACTGCTAAAATCGAAGAAAAAAAATCCTTCATTATTTTATCCCTCCACTATCATTTTCAATCAAGATTAACAGACTAACATGTTCACTTCTCAAATTCCATATTCAACTATACTATTTCACCACTAATCCTTTATTGGGTTCCAGAGTAGCGTGCTACTCGCCAATAAAGAGTCTCAACACCCCATCAGGGTTACAAGTACTATATAAATGCAAACCTTATTCCTTTTCTACCCATCCCCAACCCTTCTCAATCCAAATAACTGACTAACATATCCACCACTAAAAATACACTCATGTTTTACCATACTAATTCAACACTAATCCTGATGGGTTCCAGAGTAGCGGGCTACTTGCGCTTCAAAACCCCATCAGGGGTAGCAAGCGCTATATAAATACAAACCTCTTTCCCTCTTCTATCCTGCCACCTACCCTTCTCTACCCAAATAATTGAATAACATATCCACTACTCAAATTACTTCATATTTTACTATACTAATTTTCAACACTAATCCTTTATGGGTTCCGGAGTGGCGTGCTACTCGCTAGAAAAGCGATTCAACACCCATCAGGGGTAACGAGTGCTATATGAATGCAAACCTTGCTTCCCCTTTTATCCCTCGGCTATCCTTCTCACTCCAAATAACTGACTAAATATCGACCACTGAAATGACTTCATATTTCACCATCTTAATTCACCACTAATTCTTTATGGGCTTCCTGAATAGCGTGCGTCAACAAGCGCTATATAAATGCAAACCTTTTTCCTCCTCTATCCTTCTGCTATCATTCCAAATAACTGACTAACATATCCACCACTTACTATGTACTTGCATGTTTCACTATACTAATTCAACACTAATCCTCTATAGGTCCCGGAGTAGCGTGCAGCTCGCCAAAAAAGCGCTTTGACGCCTCGTCAGGGGTAGTAAGCACTATATAAATGAAATTACAATACAATACAATACAATACAATACAATACAATACCGTGAGGTCAGCTCCCCCTCCACAGGTCAGCGCCCAGTGAGGCCACACCTGTCGCACTGCCCTGTATACACGTGCAACTCCCATGAGGAAGATGTTGAGCCAAACGCCCCATATAGGTAGTTGATTACGATATATACCTACTAGTTCTCAGATGGATTATGTTTCTTTGTTCAGAGGTTTTAAATATTTGAATGGTTTTGCTGATGCTCCAGTAGAGTGCTTGGCGTTGTTGAACAGGGGGGAGAGTGTCCAAATGGTAACCTAATTGGTAGCGGAAGTGACTAATGTCCCCAAATCAGGCTCTGATTGGTGGCAGGTGATTGAGAGGTTACTGTACCGTGATGAAGGGGTTGTCTACTGGCACTTTGATATATCCAGACCACACTGACTGTCTTGTTAACTTGATGCAGACTTTCATAACCAGGGCACAAGTCCTAAAAAACGAAGTGGGGGGCCTCTCCGAGTTAGGTAGTATCACAGGAAGTGACTTCAAGGCACGTGCCATCACGGCGCGCAACATCACATCACAGGAAGTGACATCACAGGCCTGCAGTCTCAGCGGAGAGGCCAATGATTGCAGGGGCAAAGGGCCTGCAAAACACCGTTTGAGTGACTGGCTCTCCCACTAACTAAATCTCTTGCTTGGTCCAGCTCGGTGATGCTCTCTGTCAGACACACACTGGAACTCCATCACCTTTTCGTTCAAAAGGTTAATCAGTCACCCCCCTTACACTCCAACTCACATAATATTTTCTGCTTCGAGTCACTCACCCCCTCTACTACTGTCGCTCTCTCTTAGTCAATGTAAACGTCTTTTCCTCCATCCTCTTCACCCCACTCACCAAGAATCAGCCCAAATCAAGTCCTAAGGCGCATTGGGAGTGCGGAAGTACAGTGGTGAGAGAGTTGATGGGGGAATCGAGACAGGTAAAGGTGAGGGAGGTGGGGCTGGTGATTGAAAAGCGGGGATATTAAGAGACATCAAGACTGGAGTGGAGATCGACTGTGACCGGCAGTCCGAGAAATTTCTCCAGGTGGTTCTGCCTTCAGCATCGGAAAGCATCCCTTAAACTTGCACTCTCTGGGGCAGATTTACAAACCCCCTGCGCCACCACTATGTCACTTTTTGTGACGTACTGGTGGCGCAGGGGGCTCTTCCATATTTACAAGGAGAGGAAAAGCCACCCTGCGTGACTTTTTCTCTCCTCGTAAATATGGCCCCTTCATACGCAGTACTGTGCATGAAAGGGGCGTTCCATGGGTGTTGCTGTGGGTGTTCCCACGCAACACCCATGGAACAGGACACATCTCAAGATTACGAGAAATCGTAAATCTGGAGATGCGTGTGAATGCTACGCCACCCTAGAGGTGGCGTAGCGAGGCGCAAAGAAGAGAAATTTTTTAATTTCTCCCCCTTTTTTTCCTCTTTCAAATACGTGCTACATTCTACAGCACACAGTGTAAGAGGAAAAGGCCTCTTGTGATTGTTTTTGTGCGGGAAGGTGACCCTTTCTGCACAAAAACAGTCTCCCCACAACGCAGGCATCCTTGCACCATGGTGGAAGTGTGCCTGCGCCAGCGCATGGCAGCAATTTGTGCGCCATCGCAGGGGAAGCACAGAGATGCAACATATTCTTATTAATATGTCGCATCTCTGTGCTCTCCAAACTAATGCAGCATGGCGCAGCAAAATGACTTGCTGCACCATGCTGCGTTACTTTGTTATAAATCTGCCCCACAGTTCCCATTGAAGCGCACTCACCAGGTGCTAGAATCAGAAAACTCTGCACGATTTATTTGAAAGGCGCACACACCTTTCTTTTGACAGAGACCGGAGCAGTGGGAACCGAATAACCGCAATCAACCAGGCGCTATAATTCTGCTAAGCGGAGAAGCGCTGTACACCAAGGTGAAAAAGCCCCCACACACCAGCTCCACCATATGCTTAATTATCCCGCAATTAATGTCAAGTCCAGTTATGAAATGCCCAACACAACGAACTGTTCTTCAAGGTTAGGTGCGCTGCACGGTTTATCATGCTTTGGATTCTTTGGATGAGCAGGGCAGGGTGGACGGCGTCCACCCTGGAAAATAAGTGGGGGGACGCCGTCCACCCGCGTGGTACCCCGACTCATACCCTGTTCATAACTGGATCATTCGCCTCCCCTGAGAGCGTCTTGTGTGCTTGGCACGGGATGCAGTGTGACTCGTGTTCCCTGCAGCACAAAATGAGAATTCCTGTTAGGTGGTTAATCTCACTATCACCTTGTTTCGACACTCTCTGGGTCTACTCTTCGGAGGCTCTGTAGCAATGTCGCGCCTGTATGGATTTTGGATGTAGTCTACCTCAGGTGAGACTGGAGCGCTCACAACGCATGAGACACCTCACCAACCTGAATGCAAATTTTGGAGCACCACTTTCTACTTCCATGGCACTTCAAAAAGATAGATTTCTATTATTTCACTTCAAAGTCAATCATTCATGGACATATAATAATAATAATAATCATATAATATTAATTTATATTTGTAAAGGGCAAACCCTTAAGGGTTTTAATGCGCTGGGGGCCGTCGGGTTGATTAAGTGACCTATTGCCCAGATTAGCACAATGCTGAGCTGAGCTGCCACTAGTGCCGGGGATCGAACCGTGAGCCCAGCGCTCTGGAGTCAGCAGCTCTGGCCGCTGTGCCACACCTCTCCCCTCGCATATTAACTTGATGATGTTTCTTGGAGCTCTTCTTTTCACAGGAAGCACATTTTCATTATCTACTCTAATGTTGGTATTGTGGCCCAAACCAAGAAATCTGAGATCATTCAAGGAGAATTTTTCCAGAATTTTCACATATGAGATCCTTCTATGAGAATTTTCTCCGGCTGGCCAGGTCAAAAGCTTCTGTCATGACTAGGTGCTTTTGCCCACTCCCAAAGTCTTCATTGCCCAATTTATCAGACATTGTATCTTGGAACAATATTGTGAAAAGTAACTTAAGAGGTGGCTGTATGCCCCCTTAGCCATCCAACTCCATTGGTAAAAAAAGCAGCCTTCTGGACATACAAACAGTTCAAATACGCTTCATATCCAAACCCCAGATGACTTCCATCAGAGTTCTCCAGTACATAACTCCAAGCCTAGTTGTACTACAGTTGTTTGAACAACTATCTCTGGTCATTTCCAAAACTCATCTAAACTTAAATCCAATCGTAAGCCCACCATTACATTAGACGTCATTTGCACTGAATTGGCTAGCAAGCATGCTTTAGGTACATGGGAACTCTCATTCGAATCAGAGTGCCACATACTCAGACTTACTGAAACATGGTTCAAGGACCACTTGTACACCGTCTTTCCTTTCTTAAACTGTCCGGTTGCATTGTAGGGTGATACAAATGGACAGAGATTTGAAGAGAGCAGGGATGGCACTGAGTCCTTCAACATTACTGACCCACATGTAAATCCTACATGTAAGACCTGGACTTTTCCTCCTTTAAGTGACTGATTGCATGTTGTAGGGCCTATTCAAAAACTCAATTTTGTAGGGCTTGAAGTACTACTCAATATTACAAAATGCTATTCAGAACCCTACAGGCAGAGACTTCCATCTCCGCTACTCCTATCTTTTCTATGCTGGGGTCTCCAGCATGTTTGGGGAAATCTCCACACATTTGGGTCTACTTTTGAGTAGTAAATGAGAAAGGGACAGAGAGAGTGTCAGACAAATGGGAAATACTTATTACGACATATTACGACATGGGGGAGGTCTAGGAAATGGTAAGAACTGGTTTAGGATGGACATGCTCACACAAACACCCAGCCACAAAAGAGTAAGGCCATTACTATTCACAAACTGCATTTCTAAAGGTACTGCAGATAAAAAGTTCCCAAAGCAGTAGTAAATGTACTCCAGCCAAACGTTGAAATAAATGTGGCACCACACTCCAGTGGAAAATATTGGGGTAAGGAACTTAAGGTATCACTTCATGTGAAATAATGCTAAATAAAGAAAAGTATTTCTACTTTTGTTTAGTTATAAATATTCATATATAAGTAATAATTATATATTATATTTTTACAAACTTGAAAAATACATTTGTTTCAATATTCAAATAAACTTTCATTTAAACTTTTGGTTAAAAAAATAAAAATATTTTAAGTTTAATTCTATACATAACTGGTAACGATTTTTAACACATACTAATAAAAAAAAGATTTAAGGTAGGTGGAATCTTTCTTTAATTATCCTTTAAGAAATATTATTTTATAATTAAGTAAATATATTTTTTATTAATTATTCAATACACATTGAAGTTAATGTACTGTACCTTTTTATTTGATAAATTTTAGGCTTAAATAAAAATATAAAAGAATTTCATATTGAAATAGTTGTTATATTATTTTTTATAGTTTGATAAACTTTTATATTTTCCTTATACTTTACCAGAGGTACACCTCCACTGTTGTGGCAGATGTCTCTGCCTATGTGTGAAAATGTATTAGTAGTAGCTTTACACCTATAAATACGGGTTCAGAAGACTCCGCTGGTGTAGTAATGATAGAGACATGTAAGTCTGCACCTCTGACTAGCTTTACAATCGGAAATGGTAATTTACATCTAAGTAAATTTGACTTTACACTCTCGATCTCATATTCAGTCATAATGTTGATTCCAAGACATTCATTTTACTTCTCAAAGCATAGCTCATACGTTAAGCCAACATTATTTGAGAAAGAAGAAACTCTGGACCAAATACTTTTAGCAATTGATACAAGAATGAACTGGCGAAAAGGAAATGTTCGTATGTACAACGTGATGGCCTACTTTTAAGTCAGAAGCAGACATGCCTAGACACAGGTCAGGATGCTGCAAAGCAGTGAGTTGCACAAAACAGTCTAAGCTAAAAGCACCTAACCAATCACAGAAAATCTTACCAAAATCATTTAGAAAAATATTATCCCAATATCGGGCCGATTCCGATCCTGGAAAAACGCTGTACAAATCGTGGTATGGAGCATTTTCCCCATACAACTCGTACTTGTAAGGAGGCCCCTACAACCTAGGAAGTACGATCCGTACAAATAGACGCACTCCATACAAATTGTAAAAAAGACCATACAAGCGATTCCGATTCGGATTGCACTGTACGCAACGTTCCCATGTATTCCCGGCAGCAATTTACAACCCAGCAAGTACGATTCATACAAACAGCACTCCGTAAGGCTCTTTTTTTACAAGAACCAAAAAGTGCCGGAAAAACCTTGTACACCCCGAAAACAGTTCGAGACAGACCCCCCCATGTACGAGTCGTACACCCCATGAATACAGGGGTACGGTGCGTATGTACAGTGCGTACGGATGACACGGAAAGTGGGATACGGTGCGTACATACTCGATGAAGGGGTACTGGTCGTGTACGCACCGTACAAGCACAGTACCCCAAAATCGCGTATGTATGCACCGTACCCCGAAATCGCCTGTGTACACACCGTACCCCAAAATCGCGTATGTACAGTGTGTACATTCGCAATGTTGGGGTACGCACCATACACATGCCTCGCATGTGGGGGGACCCCTGTACGCCTCATGCCCCTATACGACCCATACCCCGGTATGAGTCGTACCCCCAGAACGAGTCATACCAGGGTACGAGGCATATAGGGGTTTGCTTCGTTGCCTGGTACGAGTCATTCCCCGTTTACAGGCCATTTTCCATACAAATCGTATGCTGACAACCCAGTACGAATCGTACTTGACGGATTGGACAGTCTTTTTACCAATTGTATAGTCTTTTTTACAAGTCCAGGTCGTACAGCTTTTCCCGATCCGATTTGTAAGGATCGGGCCGATCTGTATGTATTTTTCCCGTACGACCCCTACTACATGGGTTGGAAGGGACTTGTACAATTTGTATGGAAAAAAATACAAATCCTATTTGTATGGAAAATAAAAATCCAGGATCAGAATCGGCCCCTAAATGTAGATTTTCTGTTAAAAACTCAAATGGCACAGTATTTGTGAAAATAATATTTAGGACACAATATTTATGTAAGACAGTATTCTGACTACAATTTTCTAGTAGTGCACTCTTATAAAATACAATCAAATCAAGTGAAGTTGGAGGTAGTAAATGTCAACCCATCTGCTAATTTACCATAATTAAAATAAAGACTTTGTAGTGCCTACATGATAGAAATATCTTCAACGAAATGATGCTGAGTGTATGTTTGATGTACATTGGTGTAGATTGTCAGATGACTTTAATGAACAAGGGTCTCATTTAAGGGATGGTGGATGCATGACATGTGCCAAAAATTGGCTGATATCCTCCATTCTAGTCCCATGGCTCCACTTTCTCTTGTAATTATCCACTTGGTTTATTTTGACCTAGCCTCAGCTGGCTCTGCTGCTTAACGCCTTTGGCTGGTGGTCCATCCCCCAAATTGACTCCAGCTGTAGACTATTAGAAGGCCCTCCCTATTTAGAATGGGACTTCTGACACTCTCTTTTCCTGATTGAGACCACAACGTCAACCATTATCAGGACTTTCTTTTTTAAATGACTGATGAGGAGGTAGAAAACTACTTCCATTTCAGAGACATTTGTCGTTTTCAAAAACAATACCCCAGTTTGGGTTTTTTGTGGAAAAACTGGCAAGTGGGCCATCATGACATGACGGCCTTCCCGTTACTACATTTTGGCCAAAATTGCTACATATCATATAATCTTTCTTCATGGGGAGATCAAATACATTCCTGAAGCGTACTGTGATTTCTAGCTGTTCGGTTTTATATTGTTGAATGAGTTTCAAATGAAAAGTTAGAAAACTATGGTTTTAACTTATCATTTAAAAATAATATCTAATTCTCCAAAATGTGGACTTTATTTTTTATTTTTATTTACATCTTTAGTGAGATGTCTCTTGTGATATATGCACTTAAGTCCCAGTGAAAAGCGCATTCACAGTGGATGGCAATATTTATTCAGGATATGGGTTAAGATATACTTGGTGTTAGTCCCAAAAAACTGTGGAGAAGTGTGGCTCAATGGTTAGAGCGGCAGACCCTGATGCAGAGGTCTAGCCCGGGACCAGGGTTCAATTCCCTGCCTCGGCGGGTCTTGGGCTCAAAATTCCACGGACCTGATAATTCTCGCCTCGGTGCCTATTCCAATCATTGAGTGCAACTCTGGGCAATAGCTTGCTTAATCTCCACAACGGCCCCCACAACGCTAAGGATGCCTGGCCTCCACCTTGGGGGTGCCCAGGAGTGGGCGCCTCACAGGGAAAGCCAGGATGGGTTCCACAGTGGTATTCGTACAAGCGCCTTGAGACCCTTGCGGGTGAGTAGTGCGCTATACAAGTATCAATTTACAATTTACAAAAAACTATTGAAAAATATCAGAATGCGAGGAAAGCGATTTGTCTTTGGTGATCAGAGTAGGGTATGTTTAATATGAAAACATCATACAGGAAGTGGCTGAAAACGTATGTTGGATAAGTGAATTTATTTAATGTATAGTGTGAGGTGTGTAGGAAAGTGCCCCTTTTTGCATGGTTACCTCCCACTTTTTGCCTGACACATGATGCACTTTGACTTGGTGTGCCCTGGGTCCCTGTCAATCAGGTTCCCTGGGACTGTGTTCTTTCCCAAAGCTATATCTTTGTACCCACAATTGGCACCTCCCTTGCCACGGGTAAGCCCCTTGTAAAAGGTACCAAGGGCACTGTGACCAGGGAAAGGCTCTAAGGGCTGCATCATCTATTGTGCCACCCTTAGAGGCCCTGTACCTTAATACATACAGAGTCCCTTTTGCAGGCTGCGTGTTTTGGTACAGAGAAAAGTGAAGAGTCGACGTGACACATCATGAGCAATCAACATGATTACGTTTCAGTAAAGGAAGGTAGTTTGAGGATTATACACACTACCGGTTTGTTCAGTTTCAATATGGCCTCTATCGTATTTGGACAATTCGGTGCAGATATGTAGTCCGTCTCTAATGTTTACATGCTGAAGACGCCGGATGGGTGCCCACATACGAGACACACCTTACAGTTAAAATTTGGCTTGCAGGGTATCGTCATTAGATTGATAAATTTGGTAGCATTGGAGGCGGTGGCAGATCGGCGGTTAATGTATGTGAGGATGGGTAAGAGAGAACTTATATACAACAGATAAATGGCACGGAGTTCGGTTGTGTGTTTGGAGTGGAGTGGATATTGATAGTTTTGTTTTTTTCTTGAGGACCAATACAGTGTTGAACTGGAGCAGATTCATCTCGAGGTCTCCGAAATTGGCTCTACCAAGCACGGTACGTGGAGATGCTAGTTGTAATAGTCCTTGTATATATGAATCTGGGCACGCAGTGTACTAGTTAATGATTACGTTCATTTTCAGAAAGTTCGGGTGATTGTTTCCCCAGTGAGATGATCTGAAAATTCAATTATCTAGTGAGTACTGGAGTGTGGCAACAAGTGCTTGAGAGTGGTGCTAAGCTGTATTCCGGTGACTGATGTACCTTAATGGTAGTTGGCAGTGGAACTTCGGTGGCACGAACACACATGTGGATATAAATAGAGATATCACCTATTGGGATGTTAGCCTGTGTGAAACTAACAATAGCCTTAAAAGGGGGGTGATATAGGTCATTCACTGAAGTAAGCTACTTATCATTCCTTTTTTTTTTTTTTGAAAACCTTTCTTTTGTAAAAAGAAAGTACAGTTACAGACCTACAACCACGGAGGCTGGCCAGTTGCACGCAACACCAGTAGCACAATAATACACAGCTCATCAGCTGACAACCCAAGGGCCCGGCAGCGAATAGTCACGATATAGTGGGAAGCATGTGGCGACAAGAGGATAAGTGAAAGGTTTTACATTTCATATTTTATAAATAAAGAAAAAAACTGAACACAAAAAAGAATCGAGGCGGGAACATGCAATGCAATGACTGTCTCATACGGCAGGGGGAGACAAATGATAAATAAGCAATGCTATGAAAGAGGAGAGATCCTGGAGAGGGGGGGGGCCGAGAGCAAAACGATACCTCACATACAGCGGGAAGCTAAAAATCTGAAACGCACAGTCAAGGGGAGTGAGGAATATCAGGAACTTCAATGTAGGGAGGAGTGCAGATCTCTCCAAGGTACGAATTCCATTGACCCCAGATCCTTCCCCATTTCTTGGGCCTACCACGGGAGACGTACACAATTTTTTCTCTAAACATGGACCAGTCCATGTTCTCTCTCCAATTTGAGACTGGTGGTGCCCTCTGAGATCCCCAAATTTGAGCTATGTCTCGTTTCGCAATCATGTTGCCCAGTGTGGCCCATTGAGTCTGAGCAGCAGTGCAGTCATTCGGCTCCCAAATATTCAACAGGCAGCGTATGGCCTCAGGCAATAACTCAACACCCGTCACTTCACCCATCACCGCATGCACTCGATTCCAGAAAACCACTACTTCCGGACATTCCCATATAATGTGAAGGAAGGTAGCCAGCATACCACAACCACACCTACATAGCCCATCCACAGAATAGCCCATATGTATCAAACGTGGACCCGTGACATAAACACGGTGCAGAATCTTCAGTTGCACCAGTCTGAGACGTGCCGGAATCGAGACCTCTTTAGGGGAGGATATCGCAGCCTGCCAGTCTTTATCATCCAATTCCAGCCCATCGCCAGTCCAGGCACCCTGTAGTTGTACAAGAAGGTCCGAGCAGTCGTTAATAAGTTTTTTATAAATAAGAGAGATAGTGCTGTCAGGGACGTACCCGTCTAGCACTCTATCTTCCAGGGGGGTAGACTCCGGGATCGTAGTTCCAGCTGGGAAAACCGATTTGAGTGTGTGTCGGACTTGGAGATATCGGAAATATTCTCTGTCACTCAATTTATACTCCTGATTGAGTTCATCAAAGGTCTTAACCCTGTCCTTAACCCAGAGGTCGCCCACTTTACAGATACCAATAAGGTCCCATCTATCGAATCCCTTAGATATCCATAGACCACCCAGTTTCTCCGCAGCATATAAGGGGGTCGCTCTAGTCAGCTTGTCCGTCCATCCCGTAGCCGTGGTTGCACTACCCCATATTCGCACCGCCACCCCAGTGGGGCCCATCAGGTTCTTCCTGGCGGCTCTAGAGTAGAGCGCTCTATTATAGTCGCCCCCGGGCAGCTGCCACCTATCCATCTCGAATGCGGGATTCGGAACAGGACCGTACATGGCATGGTTAACAGCACTCAGTTGGATGCCCAGTAGTAGCGTTTAATGTCAGGCAACGCAATACCACCGTCATACCAGGGCAAAGTCAATTTTGCCAATGCAATGCGCGGTCGCCTGCCCCACACCAGCTTCCTCTGTAGGCCCTAAATTTCACGGAAATAGCTAGCCGGCACCAAATCAAGTGTATTTTGGATGGCATACAAAAATCGGGGGAGAGACATAATCTTGAACAGGGCCGCTCTTCCCAAGGGGGACAGAGGCAAGCTGCACCATGCCGCAACATCCGACCTAAGCCGGGAAAGCGGAGGTAACAAATTCCGCTCATAGCGGACTTTGGGGTCCAATGAAATGTAGATCTCCAAGTACTTAAAACCGACTCTAGAAACGGGTATCGGGCAAACGCGGGATAGCGAGGGTAAAGCTCCCGTGAGTGGGTAGATACAAGACTTGGCCCAATTAATAACTAAACCAGAGTTCTTCCCAAAGGAACTCAAAACGTCGAATAGGACACCCAGTGATTTACGGGGAGAGGTAAGGTACAACAATATGTCGTCAGCGTATAGCGATATACGATCCTCGAAGTCAGGGGACCATCGAATGCCCTTAAGCGAAGGCTCCCAGCGGAGCCATGCAGCCAGGGGCTCAAGGGCAAGCGCGAAAAGGAGTGGCGACAAAGGGCATCCCTGTCTCGTGCCGCGTCCGAGAGCAAAGGGTTCTGAGGCCCTGCCGTTGACAACAACCTGAGCCAGTGGTTGCTCATACAGAAGCCTGATCCACCCGATGAACGTAGGGCCAAAACCAAACTTGGCAAGGGCTGCCCACAGATATGGCCACTCCACCGTATCGAAGGCCATCGAGGCATCAAGTGAAACCAAGATGGCTCGCTCCTTAAGAGACCCCGCCCTTGCCAAGACGCCATGAAGACGGCGAAGACTGAGCGCGGTGTTGCGATGGGGGATGAAGCCGGATTGGTCCGGGTGGATCAAGTCACTGATCACCGTAATCAGCCGGTTTGCCAAGAGCTTCGCCAGAATTTTGGGTTCCACATTCAAAAGCGAAATCGGCCGATACGATGAACAGTGTTCACGGGGCTTGCCATCTTTATGAATGACCACAATGGACGCCAGTCTCTGATCCCGGGGAAGAGACCCGAGATCTCGCGATGCCGAGAACATACGACGAAGATGTGGCGCCATTTTGTCAGGGCACAGCTTGTACAGTTCAACTGGTATACCATTCGGACCTGAGGCTTTCCCAGAACGAAGTGAGCGGATAGCGAGCGCTACTTCATCGGTGGAAAATTCCGCCTCCATAAGCTCCTTGTCCGATTCCGACAGGCTAGGCAGCGCGATATCCGGCAGCAACAAGTGCGAGTCCTCCTCCGGCCTATCCGAGACTGGCGCATACACCGTCTGAAAATGCTGGGCAAAGACCTCAACTATCTCAACCGGGTCCACCACTCGCGTACCATCCACTGTTTCAGCAACAGGCACCACCCGATTCAGTCTATCCCTTTTGTCCAGCCAAGCAATCAACTTTGCCGCTTTATCACCAACATCATACAAACGCCCCTGCTGCTCACGATTCATTGCCTTGGCCGCGTCAGTCACCAGAGCCCTGTATTCAGACTATTTAAGGGCCAAAGAGTGTAGTCCCTCAGGTGTGACCCCAGACTCCATCTGTTCCTCCAACTCAGTGATTTAATTCTCCAGGCCCACCACTTCCGCATTTTTGCGCTTCCTCTCGCTAGCAATCAAGGACAGGGTTTGACCACGGATCACAGTTTTATAAGCCTCCCACAAGGAGACAGGGGAGGACACCGAACCCTCATTGTCGGCAAAGTAGTAATCCATACACTTAACCACCCCCGTTCTAATCTTGGGATTACGAAGGTGCCAGGGGTTGATCGGGGCGATCCGGCCCCCGGCCTCCAATTGTATATCAATAGTAAGCCAAAGTGGAGAGTGGTCTGAAATCCCCCTATGAAGTGGGTGGGTGAGAGGAGCACTCCAGGTGTTTAAATGAGGTTTGGAATTTTAACTAGGCTTAGTTGCTATAAAGTTCAACACAAGCGTGCAACAGAGGTAGCACGTTTGTCCTAACCGTGCCTCAATTTGAAGTCCTAACTTGAGCATGAAACACACTCAACCTCGTAGCACTGTTGCTATATGTGGTTCACAGTTTGAACAACACTACATAATCAACAATTTTCACACAAAATAAATAAATAATACTTCAATACTTAGCATAGAACAGTAGTTATCAAGTATTTTTACTTCACAAAGATATCAACACTTTTCTACATTCTGATACAATTTAAAGCAAATTTTTCAAATACATTAGTAAAGCAAACAAACACATTGATGCATCTTCTCTTGAGCCCAATGCATTTCGAGCTTAACAAGCTCTTCATCGGGGGCCTGAAACTAAAATGAACATAGTGTCAACTCGAATGCAGGAAGTACTTTGCTTCAGACTCTACATGGCAAACAGTTAAGGGCATTACATTGACTTATGAGAAATGTGAAAAAACGTGAAAAAATCATAGTGATAGCCTTAGCCCACACCACTGTGCTCAAAGAGAACATTAAGCATACTCACAATCCCAAAGGCGATTGTGCGCACAAATCCTTAAACTACAAAACCTACAAAACATAATACGACTGTTGGAGAAAAACAAAATACCAATGAAACGGAACTAATGGCAAGAAGTCGGTAATCCAAATACCTGGGACCAGTGGCGGCTGGTGACATTTGAAAGTGGTGGGGCGTAGCGCGCGCGTGATACCCTTTTGAGAAAGAACCTACAAGGTACCCTATATTACATTCACGAATGTAACAAGACGTACATCCAGGCTTTCTTCTGTAGACATTTTAATCTTTAAAAATGTCTTAAACTTGCTCTCTAGACTCGAGCGTTTACATATGTATAAATTATTATTGTGAAGCCACTTTGTCTAATTACAATGTGCACTGCATTTTTGCAGACAATTTTGTCATTTTAGCTACAAGGAGGATTTTTTTCATCTCAACCTCCGTGTCATTGCCCCAAAAGAATTTGGTCATAAAACTGGCTGTCATGGCCCAGGGTGAATAACGTGCACGTAACGTTTGTTCATAGTATTTAAACCCTGTATTTAGCAAGAGCACGGTTTTAGCTTCACCGGCCCTGCCAGCAGCACAGCGGTATGTCTCCCATTTGGCTGCAGCGAGGCCTCCCTGCATGTCATGGTTTTAATTTTTAGGGAAGTGATTTATTTCCATGTCGTGTCACTCGCGCAATTACCAGCCTCTTCTTTTTCAAGCGCAATGGTTAAAATCTGTAGACTTCCCCCTTGTAACATTAAGGACGGTCTCGCAGTCTGTGTTTGTAAAGTATGGCAAGAGTTTTTTTTAACAAACTTCAACCAAGATGTTTTCATACGTCTGGTTAACCTGTAGTAGTTGGCTATTTAAAAGCGTAATTGTTTGTTTGCCTGCCTTTTTTCCATAACAGTGCGGTTTGATCTGTCACGTAGACTGATGTGATCTTTAACCATTTACTCGTCCCTATTGGGGGTCCCCTTGAAAATTGTAGTCTGTGTCAGCTGATGCTGGCAGTGGGGTCTTTCGTTTCTATAAACAGCAACTATACATCCTCACGGATGTGAAGCATCGTTCACCTGATAACCAGAGGGGTTAGCACAGAATAGGTTCCCCGTGGTCCCATGATTTTCCTTTTGCGAGGATTCAGGTGGCGGCTGCTGCAGTGATTCGAACTGTCTGTGGAGGTTGTGGGGGGGTTGTGGGGCTGAGGGGGGGGTCATAGGGGAGTGAGCATCATTCAGATGGGAAGGTGCTGGGCATTGGTTATCTGAACTGTGAATCCCTACACAGTGAGTGCTTCATCGGGATGTGGCCTGGACTGCAGGTGAACGAGTGTGATGTCATTACCTGGTTGTGGGTAAAAGTTTTAATAAGGGATTTCTCCAAAGGTTAAGAGTTCCCTTTTTGCTCCAAATATGTGTATTATCCCGTATTATCAATATTAGATGACACAAGACACTTGGCTGATAACTTTGAAGTTATTGACTTTGTTAATATAAAACATAGTTTATGCCCCTCGGCACAAAAAAAAAACAGCTACAAGAGGCTGCGTTCTAAACTAGTTGTTAATGGCCACATTTAAAAGACTAACAGAATTGTGGCGAGTTGTGGCACGAATGAGCCCAGTTTGGTTCCGTGAGAGCACAATTTCCTTTCCCCCGTCAGGCGATGTAAGGTCAATACACAGTGAACACCATTGTGCGTTGTGGATCAGTTGTAGGCTGTCCCTAAGCCTCTACCTCATATTATTTCTGGCTTACCAAGATAAACGCTCATACTGCTAAGTTGCAGTCACGGCTCGCTCACAGTGGGGGCCAGGGGGTGGGGATAAATAAAATAAAAAACTTACCTCGTCTTCGTTTGACCGGGTCCGCACCATCTCTGCTCTGGGGTCCCGTTGGCGCCTAGACTGATGGCTGCAAACTTGCCGATGACGAGACACAGTAGTAGCCAATCCTGATGCTGCTCTCTTTAGAGGAGAGCTGCTCTCTAAAGAGAGTAGCATCAGGATTGGGCTGAGCATTGAAAAAACGTCGTTCGTTTTTTCAGCAATGGGGTACGTTGCATTAGGCAGGCAAACCCCTAATCGGTGGTTTTTTTTAAAACCACATAGTTATCTATTTAAAAAAGCCCTGCCGGGCAAACACCACATGCGCAGTGAGTGCGCACTGTGCCGGCACAGAGTCAGTCCAGCGCCACCCAGTGTCAGACAGTGCATACTGTCCATGACACACACCACGGCCGCAGGGCAATAATTACCGGGCAATTTATTCGAGCGGCGCGTTAATTTATAAAACTTTTACTAACGCGCCGCTCGAATAAATTGCCTGATAATTATAGGTGGGGCAACGCCCAAACGCCCTAATGGTAAAACCGCCGCTGCCTGGGACACAGGGTGTTGCGCAGAGATCTTGGGATTCGAGACAACTGAAGTAATGGTTTATGATATAAACATCCTGAAGAGTTTACAAGAGAACACTGAAATCCAGATCCAGAAGGCGGATAAAGGAGGAGCAATCATTATCATGGACGCCTCCATGTACAAACAGAAAGTTGATGAGCACGTAGCAGACACATCCATTTATTATCTACTTGATAAAGACACGACAGAGGACCTAAAAGCAACTCTCCAAGATATCTTGACACAAGCACTTGAGTCAGGTCATATTTCCAACACGACTAAAGCATTTCTTACAGTGCAGTACCCCAAGAGACCACTCCTCTATATGCTCCCCAAGGTGCATAAGAATTTACAAGACCCTCCAATGCAATAGTGACCGGGTGTGGCACTATTTTTGAGCCACTCGGTCAGTATATTGACACATTTCTCCAGCCATTTGTCCAACAGTGGCCCTCGTACATTAAAGACACTAATGACTTTTTGAGAAAACTCCAGGAAATACAAATCAGCGATCAAGTACTTTTGTGTACAATCGACGTCAAAGCGTTGTACACTTCTATACCTCACCAGTCCGGCATGGGAGCCGTAGAATGGGCATTGTTGCAACAACCAGCTATTAAAGCAGATAAAGTTTTCGTTCTTGAGTTGTTACATTTTTGTCTGTATCACAGTTATTTTCAGTGGTCTTCAAAAAATTTCCTCCAACAGAATGGAACATCCATGGGATTTGCGGGTGCTCCCGCGTATGCAAACACCTTCATGGCAAAATTTGAAGCTGATTTTGTTTTTGGAAAAGAACCTTGGAAAAAACATGCCATCATTTACCACCGCTTCATAGACGACATCTTTGTACTTTGGTCTGGCACTAAAGAAAGTTTAGAACATGAAATTGGAGAACTCAACAACTGTTTAGAACAGATTGAATTCACCCATACCATCAGTGAAGAAGAGATCTCTTTCCTGGATGTTCATATCAATATTCAAGATCAAAAAATCTTCACTACTCTATTTCGAAAAGATACTGATGTCAATAATGCACTATCCTACAATAGTTTTCACCCGCTGAATTTAAAGAACAACTTACCTGTGTCTCAGTATATGAGAATCAAGAGAATATGTTCTATGAATGAACAACTAGAAACCAATTTGACAACGCAGCATCAGAGATATAAAGAAAGAGGGTATCCCGATGAAATATTGGATAAAGCCAAAGTGAGGATTCAAACGACCAACAGGGACAATCTGCTTATGCTGAAGCCCAAAAAATTGAATGAAAGGCACGTGTTTGTCTCTAAATTTTCTACATCATCACAGAAAATCAAGAACATAGTAAAAAGACACTTGGAACTATTACAGAATGAACCAGATTTCAATGGCATCTTTATTCACAAGCCAATTTTCGCTTATACTAGATCCAAAAACATCAAGGAACTCCTGACCACACCAAAAAGAAAAACTGATGGTGAACATAGAGGAATGAAAAAATGCTATAATTGCGTTCATTGTTCTAATGTGATTGTAGGCAACAAATTGCATCATCCTTTAAATGGCAGAGAAATTTCTTTACATTATGACGGTGACTGTAACACCAAAAATCTGATTTACTACATCAAATGTCCTTGCGGTAGATTATACACAGGCAAGACTGAGAGGAAACTTAAAACCAGAATCTCTGAACATAAAAGTATGATTAGGAATAAAAACTTCAAGAGCAATCTTGCAAAACACTGGGTTGAGAATAGTCACAACATTTCCCAGCTTAGGTTTTCCATACTGGAACTTATAAAAATGAATGAGGGGGTTGATCTTACCAGATCCCTCCTCCAGAGAGAGATCCACTGGATAACATTTCTCAAAACACAAGAACCCGCTGGTCTTAATGAAAAAATAGATCTTTCATGTTTCTTGTGATCCCTGTTAGCTCTGTGGTCTGTAATCATGGCTGTGCCTGCTATTCTTAAAATGTGTTTTATTTTCAATGTATGTATAAAGTGTTAATGTGCATTACCCTTCCTTATTTTTATTTTTTATCATTTTTTTGCACTTCTCACAGTTTCTGTCAACCTACTTTATATTTATTTTTATTTTCTTTCACCCTTCAGTGAGTACATAGTCTCCATTTCAAGATGGCGTCAGTTTTTCCGTTCGGTTAACTTATCCCAGACTGGTCCCGAGTGTTTCCTGTAGTAATAGGTTTTTGCATATTCAGCGCGCCTAGATCCCTGTTACGTAATGTGAGTCCGTCGTCATTTGCCAGGAGTCAGTGTTTAGGTTGTCCAGTCCGTTGTCAGTTTCCGTAGTTCCTTTGGTTATAACCGCTAGAGATCTTAACGAGTATAGCTGCTTCCGGTAAACATCCGATCGCGGTCAGCCTGTGAGTTAGAGTAGTCCTTCGGTGTGACGCTTCGTTGAGAGAGGTAAGGTTTCTGTATTATAGAGTTTTGTTCCCAAAGCTCCCCAGCCCTTAGAGTTTGGCGCTTATTATCGGCTTTTTGTTCAACAGACCAAACCGATTGGCAAAGCTTTCATTACTTCAGTTGTCTCGAATCCCAAGATCTCTGCGCAACACCCTGTGTCCCAGGTATTTGGATTACCGACTTCTTGCCATTAGTTCCGTTTCATTGGTATTTTGTTTTTCTCCAACAGTCGTATTATGTTTTGTAGGTTTTGTAGTTTAAGGATTTGTGCGCACAATCGCCTTTGGGATTGTGAGTATGCTTAATGTTCTCTTTGAGCACAGTGGTGTGGGCTAAGGCTATCACTATGATTTTTTCACGTTTTTTCACATTTCTCATAAGTCAATGTAATGCCCTTAACTGTTTGCCATGTAGAGTCTGAAGCAAAGTACTTCCTGCATTCGAGTTGACACTATGTTCATTTTAGTTTCAGGCCCCGATGAAGAGCTTGTTAAGCTCGAAATGCATTGGGCTCAAGAGAATATGCATCAATGTGTTTGTTTGCTTTACTAATGTATTTGAAAAATTTGCTTTAAATTGTATCAGAATGTAGAAAAGTGTTGATATCTTTGTGAAGTAAAAATACTTGATAACTACTGTTCTATGCTAAGTATTGAAGTATTATTTATTTATTTTGTGTGAAAATTGTTGATTATGTAGTGTTGTTCAAACTGTGAACCACATATAGCAACAGTGCTACGAGGTTGAGTGTGTTTCATGCTCAAGTTAGGACTGAAATCCCCCTAGCCAAATGCCTGATTTCCTTTACAGAGACCATCTGCACCGCTGGTACGAGGATATAATCAAGTCTCGAGAGACTCCCATGAGCTCCGGAGTAGAAAGTATACTGGAGCTGCCCAGGGTGCAGTTGCCTCCAACAATCAACTAGACCCAACGTGTCCAAGAAACTCCCCAGCCATAGCTGTGATGCGGGCAGGAGTCTGGGGGGGCTACGGTCTTCATTTCCACTAACTACTGAGTTAAAATCGCCACCCACAACCAACATGCCGTCAGGAAACCCCAGGATCACCCTGCCCAAATCAGCAAATGTGGTGGACTGTAGGCCGGGCGGAACATACACAGACAAAAAGGAGATCGTCTTCCCCTCCCACCGACCCGTAATAGCCGCATAGCGGCCTCTATCGTCCAGCAACGTGTTGTCTATCTCCAGGGGGAGGGAGTTCCTGACCAGGACACCCGCCCCTCTCGACCCAGTGGTAAATCCGGAATGGGCCACCAAACGGTAGCCTTGTCTATTAAGTGCATGGCACCAAGACAGTTAACGTTCCAGGTCAGCACCCTCAGCCCCCTACCCCCCATCCCAGTAATAAACACTCCGCCTGAGGTACTGGGTTTTTCAGAACCGGCACTAATCCGGTAACCCAGCGGTGTCAGAGCAACACCCAAAGACCCCGGATTCCCCTGTCTTGGCAAACAGAGACACGGGATACTTCTTGATGATGTCAAAGACCAAAGTTTATTGGTTGCAACCAGGGACAGAGATCTACGAAGTACACACGGGCAGTTCGTCAGAGACTGCACACTTTAGATAAACAGAGCTCGGTCTTTTATGCCGAAAATCATGTCTCAGGCAGCATTACAATTTACATTTGGTGCATATAAACTGACCAATGGCAATGTAGCATTTCAAAAATAGCAAATGACGACAGTCAAAGACAATCCCATTTTCCGTTGTCCAGCCCACCAAAAGCGATCACGCACATGGTCGGTTTCCTGTTTGATCAGGCCGGACAAATCCATCATAAACCCTTCAACCCAGATCGATGATCAAGTCGTAAAGGAAAGGCAGAAACAGATGGAAAGGAGATAGAGAAGTGGGAACGGTGTACGATAAACTCGGGCACGTCCTGCCCTTTGATCTTTATCAGACCAGCTGCTGAACAAGGAACTGGCTCAGCGGGATTCGCCCCAGGCAAAGAGTCAGTTCGGCCAGGTCAACCAGAAGTCAGCTAAGGCGTACGTGTCTCAAGGATTTCTCGGCCGCAGTCATCGGGCCTATGTTAGGGCAACCATACAAAATGGCTGCCGTATACAAAATGGAACCCGGAGGTTCAAACTAAACCCTTGAATATAGAGCGTTCTCCTATATCGATTCATACGAAAACACTCAGACACGTTACACTCGCCATTTGCTGTCTGCTAAGACCAAAATCGTCCATTTCCGACGATCTTCATAAATCGGGTTCGGAACTTTCGAACCTAATTCGGAACCACGGAACCACAGACCCTCCTTTTGCCCTATCATAGGCAACGAACCCAAACCCATTTTAATCCGAATCCGGATCTATATTCATCAGGTCATCGATATGCTGCTGTAGCATCATCCTATTACTAAGCATCTCTCTCTGGACAGGTTTCCGTACACACAAAGTAGCACAAAGGCCGCAAATAGCAGGAGCACACTGTACACAGAGACAGAACATGAACAGGATTGCTAAGACCATCCCAATAACCATCAAAATCTTCCAACCCCGAGTGGATATCAATCCCCATAACCATCCCATCAAAGACCAATCCCCTTTGTCCAAATGGACAGAATCGGAGATTTTGTGCAATTTGGAAATGGCCTGGAAGACCGATGGAGCGTTGTCTGGAATAAAAACGCAGCAGCTTGATTGAATCAATCTACATGCTCCACCTCGATCTGTTAGAATAATGTCTAGGGCAACTCTATTCTGAAGTGTCATAAGTCTATCCGACTGGAGCTCAGCAGTCAAGTTACCAAGGGCACCGGCAGTCTCAACTATGGTGGACTCAACCACTCTCGTAAGGTGACGAATATTCCTACTGTTAGCCATAGGTCCCCAAAACGGCAGAAAACCCTTAAACGAAATCTCCCAATAATTGTCCTGCAGTGTCTTCTTGGCTAAAGACACCTCTAGCAACTCTCGTCTTATGGTAATCTGCCGCAGCTGTAAAAGTGGGAGGTAACAGAAAGGAAACAAAACATGTGCCCGAGAAGTCGGAGGGCAACCATATATACGCTTTGTCATAGCAAACAAAGTAGGTACCCTTAGCAGCTAAGAACGCTGGGGAAGACTGAGACGGAAACACATAAGTCTCAGCTCAAACACTCTTCCCTAACTGAGCCTTCGGATTACCATTGCCCTGCAAACAATAGTAGCCTTGATGGGGCACTATCCAGATCGGTAGAGGACTTTTCGCTCGCTGGTTAATACTCAGACTAACTCCATATCCAGTTACGTTCCAACCACTATATGGTTGCCTCTCATCTTTCGGAATAGTCTCAACTGCATAAGTCCCTTTAATCATGTCGACTATGCCTTTAGCTAAAGCACTATTCTTCGGATTATCTTTCGGTGAACGTAGGGGGTGGACACTATGGGCATAGATAAACATGGTTCTGTAAGCTCGAATCGAACCATTTAAACTGAAGGGCAAGACTAGATAAGGAATACTTTTATCGGTCGTATGAGGCATCAAACCACAAATCCAGCAGTTCGTTGTATTAATCACTAACTGATGCTGGTGCAAAAGTTGTATGAAGGAATTATTAGAAAATTCCAAACGTCTGACTACCTCATATTCGGGCAACGGATGAAAAGAATGAGAAGAAATAGTAGGTGAAGGTGTAGGTTGCACAGTGGAATTAGACGTCATTTTAAAAACAAATGCTACATAACCAGCTATGAATATTACGAAACTCAATAGTAAAAACAAAAATGGTATCAAAAAGAATTTCTTCGACATTATTTTGCATATTCTTTTCCTAAAAGTCAGTGTCTGTACAGGTTTCTCCAACTCAAAGAAATCCATCCTAAACTAAATGTGCTGCCCGCGGTGGTTGGTTGATTCTGCTTGAGAGTGCCTCTGCTGAACCCAGGAAGGCTGCCTCGGGCCAACAGAACCCTCAACCTAGTGTCTCAGGCTTGCACTCCCAAGACAGGTAGCAACCGCGACCCTAGCAGCAAGAATCGGATGGCAGTTCAAGTAAAACAAAAATGAGTAGATCCTTGGTGGAGAGTTAACCTGCAAACAATAAAAATAAAAATAAATTGACTTTATTAATATTTTATTTGTCCATAATTCTCGATCTCAGATTGTAGCGATCTCTTCCAGATTGTTCTTGATCAGTAAACAAAAGGTGAGGCTCTGTAGTGTCCAATCGCTCTGCAGGAAGTACTGATGCTTGTAAAATGTTGTCGCTCTCTTCCTCTGAGCTAGTTCCAATCAACCGAGCATCACTGAACTGCAAAAATCGCGGCACTACTTCTGTCTTAGAGTCCGCAAGACCTTCCAGGACCCACTTGTCGTAAGGCAAAGGCAAAGGTGCCTTTTTGGTGTGAGAGCCGTGGATCCAGTTTCTTTTTCCTCGCACTCGGACTGCAGATCTTGTAGACAAAAGCACCTGGAAGGGCCCAGTCCAGCGGGGTTGCTCGTTCTTCACCCGCTGAAAATTCCGGACAAAGACCCAGGAACCAGGTTCGAGGGAGTGACCAGGATCCTCTGTAGCTTGTGGGAGACTGTCATGTACCTGTTGGCGTAAAACACTCATTTTAGTTGTCAATTCACGCAAATAATCAAGCAAAACAGGATACTCGAGGTCACTAAACCTCGTCGGTCTTGGTACGCCCCAAATATTCGCTGGGCGACCAAACACAACTTCGTACGGACTCAAACCCATTCGTGAGTGCACAGTCATTCGGGTGGACAAAAGTGCTAATGGCAGGGCGTCTGGCCATTGCAAACCAGTGCTTTCTTGAATTTTGGCCAACTTCAACTTAAGGGTGCTATTATTGCACTCAACTAAACCAGCTGATTGGGGGTGATTTGCAGCGTGGAATTTCTGCCTAATCCCGAGGCCCTCACACACTCTCTTCATAACTTGACCCACAAATTCACTTCCGTTATCACTCCATATAATTCTCGGCATTCCGAACCTCGGGAAAAATTCTTTTATCAAAACTTTCGCTGTGGACAAAGCAGTGTTGTCCTTTAGGGGGTAAGCTTCTACCCATCTAGAAAAGGAGCAAACAACCACTAACACATATTTCAAGTTGTTGCATCTCTCCATATGGATAAAATCTAGCTGCAAAGCCTCGAACAGATACATAGGAGGAGCAAAATGACCAGCTGGTGTTGGGGTTCCCTTACCAGGATTATTCATCAAACACACCATACAGTTCTTAACTAAATTCTCTGCACATCTGGGGATTCCCACATTCTGCCAAACCGGAGCCAACAACTTGCAAATTCCTTTCACATTAACGTGTGCCATTCCATGAGCCATTGTAACAACTGGAAGCACATACGCATTAGGCAGCAACCATCTCTGATGTTCAGACAAATCAGTCCAACAACCATTCGAATCCAATCTAACCTTACTCTCTCTCCATTCATCCAACTCTTTCTCTGTGGCCTCACTCTGAATAGTTTTCACGCTCTCAATGGTGTCTTCACACATACTCTTCTCTGGAACCCATCTCGCCAGACCCGCAACATACATTCGACTCATCAGGTTTCTAGCAGTTTCTTTCGCAACTTCATCCGCAAACGCATTACCACGACCAACGTCATCCGTAACCTTTTTATGGGCACTACATTTCACGATCGCTATTTGCAAAGGTAACGTAAGAGATTCAAGGAGTTCATTCACCAGTTGTCCATGCTGGATCTTCGTCCCATGCAATGTCAAAAACCCACGTTCACGCCACAATCGTCCAAAACTATGAGCCACACCAAACGCATACTGACTATTCGTATACACATTCACTCGTTTCCCTTTCGCTAACACACAGGCTCTCGTAAGTGCAATCAATTCTGCCGCTTGTGCGGAGTTATGTGGGATACGTGCAGCTTCAACGACCGTATGCAAAGTCGTCACAACATATGCTGCAGTCGTATCACCATTCGGTAATTTAAAACACGAACCATCCACCCACAAAGCATCATCACAGTCAGGAAGAGGAGTATCCCTCAAATCTATTCTCCCTTTCGTCTCTTCTTCTGTTTTTAGAAAACAATCGTGTTGCTCTTCACTATCCTCATCCGTCTCAAGCGAAATCGGCAACAACGTAGCCGGATTCAAGGTATTGCACCTCTTGATGTGCACATGGCTCGCTAACAACGTAAGCTCATACCCTGACAACCGAGCACTAGTTAAGTGCTGTGTCTTCGTACGATTTAACAAGGTATCCACTGCATGTGGAACCATGACCACTAACGTATTGTCCATAACCAAACCCGCAGATTGTCGAATGGAAACAGCCACTGCCGCTGTAGCTCTCAAGCAACTCGGCAACGCTCTGGCTACAGGATCTAAAGTTGACGAAAAGTACGCACATGGGCGTTGCTTCTCGCCAAACTGCTGAGTCAAAACCGATAATGCACATCCCTCTCTCTCATGGACATACAATGTGAAAGGCTTACTGTAGTCGGGAGTACCCAACACAGGAGCCAAACACAACGCATTTCGTAATAAAAAGAAACTCTTTTGACATTCGTCAGTCCAAGGAATAGGATTTGGAGTATACTTAACCGTAAGAGCTATCAAAGGCTTCGCTAGCAGAGAAAAATTAGGGATCCACTGTCTACAGTACGACGTAATACCCAAAAACGCACGTACTTCTCTCCGTGTGGTAGGGACACTCATTTTCGCAATAGCTTGAATTCTTTCTGGGGTCAGTTTCCTTCCCTCCTTCGATAAGAGGTGACCTAGGTAGGTAACTTCTTGTCGACAAAATTGCAGTTTCGAAAGAGAAACTTTATGAAGACAATCAGATAAATGAGACAACAAGGACACAGTGGCATCCTTACAGATGTCTTCGGTATCAGCAGCGACCAACAAATCGTCGACATACTGAATAAGGGCTGCACCTTCAGGAAAAGCTAACAAGTCAAGTTGCGTCTTCAAAGCTTGACTATAAATCGACGGACTCTCGCAATAGCCTTGAGGAGCACGCTTAAAGCGGAAACTTCGTCCTCCTAAAGAGAATCCAAAGATGTCTCTACTCTCCACGGCAATCGGAATGCTGAAGAAAGCATTCTTCAAGTCGATCACCGAAAACCAGGTGGCAGAAGCCGGAATCAACGTCAATAATGCAGTAATGTCAGGTACAACAGGGAATTGCGGAACAACAATCTTGTTCACTTCACGGAGGTCGATAACAAACCTATATACAGGAGGCTGTGAAGAATCAGTTCTCTTTAAGACAGGCAAAACAGGACTATTACACACATTACCTCGTGTCTCTTCAATAACGCCCTTGTCAATCAGATCATAAATGATCGCTAAAAGTGCTTGTTCACCATCACTTGAAATACGATATTGTGGAATGCGCGGTAACTTAGCATTGTGAAGTAGTGTGGCTCACTGGTTAGAGGCGGCAGACCCGAGAGCAGAGGACGGCCTGGGACCAGGGTTCGATTCCCGGCGCGGCAGGTTTCTGGACCAGGGTCAGCGGACTCGATAATTCTCTCGCCTCGGTGCCCACTCTGATCAGCGATCACACTCGGCAACTCTGGGCATTAGCTTGCCTCATCTTCACTAACGGCCCCACCAGACCGCCGGGGATGCCTGGTCTCACCCTGGAGATACCCATTAAGGGACCATCTCTCAGGGAAGCCAGGAAGGGTTTCGCAGCGGTCGAAGCGCCTTGGGACCCTACGGGTAAGTAGTGCGCTATATAAATGCCTATACATTCACCTTCAGTGTCACAACATATGGGGGAATGTCAAACAGGCCCACATCGTTTGGACCTGTAGCCCACAATGAGTCAGTTAGCGAAGACAATTCCAATGGAAGACAATCTTTCGAGATATATATTGGATAGATCACATTCTTACCCAAAGTAAGATGTACTCCTGACGGAGAACAGTACAAAGTTGCATACAATCTCTTCAACAAGTCCAGATCTAGCAAGTTCTCATTACAACCTGTAGTCAAAAGAAGGGGTGCTTCAAACCTACGAGGACCAACAGAAAGAGGCAATGGAACGGAAATCGGATTCATAACGGGGGTGCCAGAAAAACCTATAGAAACAATAATAGAACTCTTCGTAGCACCAGTGTCTAGCAGAAAAGGCTCTGACACACCTGATGCAATCACTTCAACGTAGGGTCCACTCTGATCTACCGGAACTGAAACAACTCCCTCTCTTTGTCTATGGCTGTCCTAACAATCATTACCTTGCTCATCGTCGCCTTCAACATAGTAATCATCCACGTAGTACTGTGTAAACCTACCAGACGAATTCTGCTGTTGGTCAAAACTGTTCATTGAATTCTGCGGAGGCAAAGGGCGCCCAGTCTGTCCGCGACCTCTACCTCTAGTCGCTTGCTGAGCACCTCTACCTCTAACACCAGGAGCATTATTTGCACGTTGCAACAGAACCGGACAACTATTCTTATAATGACCCTCTTCTCTACAATACACACACTGATTAGGCCCATACTGAATACGCTGTTGAGGAGCATCGTCTCTTTGCGAGTTCCTCGAATATTGTGGTGACTGTTGATAATCACGCTGATTATTAACACGGGGTGGATAAGCTTGTTGTAGAAGAACTTTGGTCTTCAATTCCTTAGTCTTCTTATCCGCTTTCTCTAACTCGTCCTTACGCCTATTCTCATAGTACTGAGCCGTAGCTAGAATCTGCGCCGATGTAGAGACAGGCCAAGCACTCTCGGAATCCTTCAACTTGGTACACAACTCAGGAAGAAGATTGTGCACAAATTTATCAACGAATAATCTCTGGCCACCCTCTGTAGCCATATCCTGACCACTATGATCAACAAATGTTTCTTCGAAACGCGAGAAGAAGTCCGAAACAGACTCATCTTTTTTCTGCTTACACGCAGACAACTTGTCCCAATTCACAAGTACTTCAGGCATCAAAGTCTTCATGAAAGTAATAATTCTACCAGGAAGTTCAGTAATAACATTTTCAGGCTTAGCACCTCCAACTTGCCTATCATTTGCAGCAACAAGATTCACCCACGTATCACCCAATTCATTATCACGATCCGTATGTCGAATGACATTCCAGATGGGCTGTGGAACAACATTCCCAAATAGCATGTCTATGTCCGCCAAATTCATGACGCACGAACTCACAGTTTGCGTAAGCTCTTTATAATATCTCGCCGGATTCTTCCGCGGATCAGGTAAAGTCTGCTTAAGCGCTAAAACTTCTGCACGCTTCCATGGAACATGTACCCACACTCGCTGAAAGTGCGCAGCAACAGCTCCATCTTGAGGCCTCCAAACCGGAGGAACCTCTCGCATTGGATACTGACGCGCTTGTCTCCTAACCGACGAATCTGGCTCAAACAGCCGTTCAGTAGGGACATTGCTTCAAAGTGACAATAACGTCGACACAGCTCTCTCGATGTCGTGTAGACTCACAATCGTTCCTTTAGCAAACTCAGAACGCAATCGGAACAATTCTTCAGGCACTTTACCCACTTCGTCCGTCCATTGTTCATGGAGGAACGCACACATGAGCTCGAAAACATAACGTTGCTTCGGTGCTTGCCATTGCCAGAAAACATCCATAATGCCCTCTAGATCGTACTGGGACTTATACGTCACCCATCTATGTGCCATATGATCCAAAACCACTCGCTCATCTGTATCAAGCAATTGGCTACGCAGCTGTCTACGCTCACTCACAGGAGACATACCCAATTGTCCCAACCAAGGAGTCAAGAAACCGGAAAAAGCAGCAGTCATCCGCTGTCTAGGAGAAGGAGTAGTCGGAAGGACAAGAGGAGAGGAAACAGTAGTAGAAGAATCCATAGTCGGAACAGGCATAAAGACAGTAGTAGCAGGAGGAGACAAAGTTGGCGGCCCCTGAGGAGGCTGCGCCAAAGGGACAGTAGCCAACGAAGGAGCTGGCTGTGGAGGAATTACAGGAGGCAAAGCAACCGGCAGTTGCACAGCCACAACTGGTGGCGGTGGTGCCGTAGCATTCTGCACATAAGGTGGCGGTGAATTTAACAACTGCGACATTAAAGGATCTTTCGCAAGATCCTTCTCGTCTTTCTGCTCTTTAGACGGCAGTACTGGGTAGCATCTGTCTACCGCTAACTTCCTCACTCTAAGCATCTGTTCACTTTCCTGCTCTTCTTCATTATCTCTGTATGCAATGGCAGCTTGCACCATAGACATACCCTTCTTATTCTTCTTCGCTAACTTTATTTCTTTCTGTTTGGCTTCTTTGCGCCATATGCGGAAAGAGTCAAACATCGCCGGCCGGGCTTTCTTCTTGAACAACTTCACCTCGAGGTTATCCAAGACTTCTGCGTCAAAACTACCATAACGGGGCCACTGTAGGACACCGTCATTCTTCGTGTATTTAACCCAAATCTCATTATAGCTAATAGGACCCACGCCATGCTTCACATATAGGTCGTAGGTAGGAGTTCCAATCGGAGGAACCGGACACGAATCCTCTAACCGGGAGTCCCTCAAAGTACCACAACTAAACAATTTCCTAAGACTGCTAAAACCAGGCATCTTGCTCACTAGTCTAGCTTCAAACAACAAGGGTAATCTGAAATCGATAGTCTCGTGAATACACAAATCCCTTGGCTTTGGGGCCTGCAGGTACCAAATCAAAGCTATCCACTAAAGGATATAAACAAACTAAGAACTAGGAGACGCTCCGTTTATACTTAACTGAGTTGTCGATGGCGTCACCAGAAGACCCGTCAATCGTCTCGCTCTACAAACGTCTAAGGCTCCAAAACAGGGCGACAGTCAGGGCAGCAGTCCTTCGTAGCCGTCGGAAAGCGGGAAACCTCGCAGCAAAGACTTTCGGACCACGACGACATACAGGGGTCGATGAAGTGGCTGGCCTTCCTCCAGAATTTTCTCACGAAGCTTCTCACGAACCTCTGGCGGTACCGCTGAAGTCTCCCCACGTTGGGCGCCAATTGAGGTACTGGGTTTTTCAGAACCGGTACTAATCCGGTAACCCAGCGGTGTCAGGGCAATACCCAAAGACCCCGGATTCCCCTGTCATGGCAAAAAGAGACACTGGATACTTCTTGATGACGTCAAAGACCAAAGTTTATTGGTTGCAACCAGGGACAGAGATCTACGAAGTACACACGGGTAGTTCGTCAGAGACTGCACACTTTAGATAAACGGAGCTCGGTCTTTTATGCCGAAAATCATGCCTCAGGCAGCATTACAATTTACATTTGGTGCATACAAACTGACCAATGGCAATGTAGCATTTCAAAAATAGCAAATGACGACAGTCAAAGACAATCCCATTTTCCGTTGTCCAGCCCACCAAAAGCGATCACGCACATGGTTGGTTTCCTGTTTGATCAGGCCGGACAAACCCATCATAAACCCTTCAACCCAGATCGATGATCAAGTCGTAAAGGAAAGGCAGAAACAGATGGAAAGGAGATAGAGAAGTTGGAACGGTGTACCATAAACTCGGGCACGTCCTGCCCTTTGATCTTTATCAGAAAAGGGGGTGGTGATGAACAGAGTGTCTGAATTAAGCAGACCACTCTTACCCAGTCCAAAGATCAGGGCTTAATCCATCACCGTTATTTATCTCACTGCACCATCCCAGCTCAGAACCTGGCTATATGCAAATCAGTCTGTCCCTGGCCCAGTGCATCATGGGAACAGGGCAGACTAAACTACCAAGCCAATTCTTCACCAGAAAGGAGACAAGCTACCGGGGACCGGTTTCTGGCATTTCAGCCGTCTTCGGCCCGGCTTGCAAGAATCCTGATGGTGCAGTGAGAAAGGGACTCATGTCTGAGTATACCCTGCCACACCTATAGTGGCCAAAAATGATTCAGAAAAGGGGGTGGTGATGAACAGAGTGTCTGAATTAAGCAGACCACTCTTACCCAGTCCAAAGATCAGGGCTTAATCCATCACCGTTATTTATCTCACTGCACCATCCCAGCTCAGAACCTGGCTATATGCAAATCAGTCTGTCCCTGGCCCAGTGCATCATGGGAACAGGGCAGACTAAACTACCAAGCCAATTCTTCACCAGAAAGGAGACAAGCTACCGGGGACCGGTTTCTGGCATTTCAGCCGTCTTCGGCCCGGCTTGCAAGAATCCTGATGGTGCAGTGAGAAAGGGACTCATGTCTGAGTATACCCTGCCACACCTATAGTGGCCAAAAATGATTCAGAAAAGGGGGTGGTGATGAACAGAGTGTCTGAATTAAGCAGACCACTCTTACCCAGTCCAAAGATCAGGGCTTAATCCATCACCGTTATTTATCTCACTGCACCATCCCAGCTCAGAACCTGGCTATATGCAAATCAGTCTGTCCCTGGCCCAGTGCATCATGGGAACAGGGCAGACTAAACTACCAAGCCAATTCTTCACCAGAAAGGAGACAAGCTACCGGGGACCGGTTTCTGGCATTTCAGCCGTCTTCGGCCCGGCTTGCAAGAATCCTGATGGTGCAGTGAGAAAGGGACTCATGTCTGAGTATACCCTGCCACACCTATAGTGGCCAAAAATGATTCAGAAAAGGGGGTGGTGATGAACAGAGTGTCTGAATTAAGCAGACCACTCTTACCCAGTCCAAAGATCAGGGCTTAATCCATCACCGTTATTTATCTCACTGCACCATCCCAGCTCAGAACCTGGCTATATGCAAATCAGTCTGTCCCTGGCCCAGTGCATCATGGGAACAGGGCAGACTAAACTACCAAGCCAATTCTTCACCAGAAAGGAGACAAGCTACCGGGGACCGGTTTCTGGCATTTCAGCCGTCTTCGGCCCGGCTTGCAAGAATCCTGATGGTGCAGTGAGAAAGGGACTCATGTCTGAGTATACCCTGCCACACCTATAGTGGCCAAAAATGATTCAGAAAAGGGGGTGGTGATGAACAGAGTGTCTGAATTAAGCAGACCACTCTTACCCAGTCCAAAGATCAGGGCTTAATCCATCACCGTTATTTATCTCACTGCACCATCCCAGCTCAGAACCTGGCTATATGCAAATCAGTCTGTCCCTGGCCCAGTGCATCATGGGAACAGGGCAGACTAAACTACCAAGCCAATTCTTCACCAGAAAGGAGACAAGCTACCGGGGACCGGTTTCTGGCATTTCAGCCGTCTTCGGCCCGGCTTGCAAGAATCCTGATGGTGCAGTGAGAAAGGGACTCATGTCTGAGTATACCCTGCCACACCTATAGTGGCCAAAAATGATTCAGAAAAGGGGGTGGTGATGAACAGAGTGTCTGAATTAAGCAGACCACTCTTACCCAGTCCAAAGATCAGGGCTTAATCCATCACCGTTATTTATCTCACTGCACCATCCCAGCTCAGAACCTGGCTATATGCAAATCAGTCTGTCCCTGGCCCAGTGCATCATGGGAACAGGGCAGACTAAACTACCAAGCCAATTCTTCACCGGAAAGGAGACAAGCTACCGGGGACCGGTTTCTGGCATTTCAGCCGTCTTCGGCCCGGCTTGCAAGAATCCTGATGGTGCAGTGAGAAAGGGACTCATGTCTGAGTATACCCTGCCACACCTATAGTGGCCAAAAATGATTCAGAAAAGGGGGTGGTGATGAACAGAGTGTCTGAATTAAGCAGACCACTCTTACCCAGTCCAAAGATCAGGGCTTAATCCATCACCGTTATTTATCTCACTGCACCATCCCAGCTCAGAACCTGGCTATATGCAAATCAGTCTGTCCCTGGCCCAGTGCATCATGGGAACAGGGCAGACTAAACTACCAAGCCAATTCTTCACCAGAAAGGAGACAAGCTACCGGGGACCGGTTTCTGGCATTTCAGCCGTCTTCGGCCCGGCTTGCAAGAATCCTGATGGTGCAGTGAGAAAGGGACTCATGTCTGAGTATACCCTGCCACACCTATAGTGGCCAAAAATGATTCAGAAAAGGGGGTGGTGATGAACAGAGTGTCTGAATTAAGCAGACCACTCTTACCCAGTCCAAAGATCAGGGCTTAATCCATCACCGTTATTTATCTCACTGCACCATCCCAGCTCAGAACCTGGCTATATGCAAATCAGTCTGTCCCTGGCCCAGTGCATCATGGGAACAGGGCAGACTAAACTACCAAGCCAATTCTTCACCAGAAAGGAGACAAGCTACCGGGGACCGGTTTCTGGCATTTCAGCCGTCTTCGGCCCGGCTTGCAAGAATCCTGATGGTGCAGTGAGAAAGGGACTCATGTCTGAGTATACCCTGCCACACCTATAGTGGCCAAAAATGATTCAGAAAAGGGGGTGGTGATGAACAGAGTGTCTGAATTAAGCAGACCACTCTTACCCAGTCCAAAGATCAGGGCTTAATCCATCACCGTTATTTATCTCACTGCACCATCCCAGCTCAGAACCTGGCTATATGCAAATCAGTCTGTCCCTGGCCCAGTGCATCATGGGAACAGGGCAGACTAAACTACCAAGCCAATTCTTCACCAGAAAGGAGACAAGCTACCGGGGACCGGTTTCTGGCATTTCAGCCGTCTTCGGCCCGGCTTGCAAGAATCCTGATGGTGCAGTGAGAAAGGGACTCATGTCTGAGTATACCCTGCCACACCTATAGTGGCCAAAAATGATTCAGAAAAGGGGGTGGTGATGAACAGAGTGTCTGAATTAAGCAGACCACTCTTACCCAGTCCAAAGATCAGGGCTTAATCCATCACCGTTATTTATCTCACTGCACCATCCCAGCTCAGAACCTGGCTATATGCAAATCAGTCTGTCCCTGGCCCAGTGCATCATGGGAACAGGGCAGACTAAACTACCAAGCCAATTCTTCACCAGAAAGGAGACAAGCTACCGGGGACCGGTTTCTGGCATTTCTTGTTTCCTTCCCAGTGTAAGAATTGGCTTTTGTAGTTTGGTTTGCCCTGTTCCCATCATGCACTGGGACAGGAACAGACTAATTTGCATACAGCCAGGTTCTGAAACTGGGATGGTGCAGTGAGCTAAAAAACGGTGTTGGATCTAGCCCTGATCTCTTGACTGGGTGAGAGCTTTCTGCTTAATTCAGAGACTCTGTCCCTCACCACCCCTTGTTGTAAATATTTTTGTCCACCCTAAGCGTGGAAGGGTATTCTCAGATGTGAGACCCTTGCTCATTGCACCATCAGGATTCAAGCAAACCGGGCCGAAGACGGCTGTAATGCCAGAAACCGGTCCCCGGGAGCTTGTTTCCTTCCCAGTGTAAGAATTGGCTTTTGTAGTTTGGTTTGCCCTGTTCCCATCATGCACTGGGACAGGAACAGACTAATTTGCATACAGCCAGGTTCTGAAACTGGGATGGTGCAGTGAGCTAAAAAACGGTGTTGGATCTAACCCTGATCTCTTGACTGGGTGAGAGCTTTCTGCTTAATTCAGAGACTCTGTCCCTCACCACCCCTTGTTGTAAATATTTTTGTCCACCCTAAGCGTGGAAGGGTATTCTCAGATGTGAGACCCTTGCTCATTGCACCATCAGGATTCAAGCAAACCGGGCCGAAGACGGCTGTAATGCCAGAAACCGGTCCCCGGGAGCTTGTTTCCTTCCCAGTGTAAGAATTGGCTTTTGTAGTTTGGTTTGCCCTGTTCCCATCATGCACTGGGACAGGAACAGACTAATTTGCATACAGCCAGGTTCTGAAACTGGGATGGTGCAGTGAGCTAAAAAACGGTGTTGGATCTAGCCCTGATCTCTTGACTGGGTGAGAGCTTTCTGCTTAATTCAGAGACTCTGTCCCTCACCACCCCTTGTTGTAAATATTTTTGTCCACCCTAAGCGTGGAAGGGTATTCTCAGATGTGAGACCCTTGCTCATTGCACCATCAGGATTCAAGCAAACCGGGCCGAAGACGGCTGTAATGCCAGAAACCGGTCCCCGGGAGCTTGTTTCCTTCCCAGTGTAAGAATTGGCTTTTGTAGTTTGGTTTGCCCTGTTCCCATCATGCACTGGGACAGGAACAGACTAATTTGCATACAGCCAGGTTCTGAAACTGGGATGGTGCAGTGAGCTAAAAAACGGTGTTGGATCTAGCCCTGATCTCTTGACTGGGTGAGAGCTTTCTGCTTAATTCAGAGACTCTGTCCCTCACCACCCCTTGTTGTAAATATTTTTGTCCACCCTAAGCGTGGAAGGGTATTCTCAGATGTGAGACCCTTGCTCATTGCACCATCAGGATTCAAGCAAACCGGGCCGAAGACGGCTGTAATGCCAGAAACCGGTCCCCGGGAGCTTGTTTCCTTCCCAGTGTAAGAATTGGCTTTTGTAGTTTGGTTTGCCCTGTTCCCATCATGCACTGGGACAGGAACAGACTAATTTGCATACAGCCAGGTTCTGAAACTGGGATGGTGCAGTGAGCTAAAAAACGGTGTTGGATCTAGCCCTGATCTCTTGACTGGGTGAGAGCTTTCTGCTTAATTCAGAGACTCTGTCCCTCACCACCCCTTGTTGTAAATATTTTTGTCCACCCTAAGCGTGGAAGGGTATTCTCAGATGTGAGACCCTTGCTCATTGCACCATCAGGATTCAAGCAAACCGGGCCGAAGACGGCTGTAATGCCAGAAACCGGTCCCCGGGAGCTTGTTTCCTTCCCAGTGTAAGAATTGGCTTTTGTAGTTTGGTTTGCCCTGTTCCCATCATGCACTGGGACAGGAATAGACTAATTTGCATACAGCCAGGTTCTGAAACTGGGATGGTGCAGTGAGCTAAAAAATGGTGTTGGATCTAGCCCTGATCTCTTGACTGGGTGAGAGCTTTCTGCTTAATTCAGAGACTCTGTCCCTCACCACCCCTTGTTGTAAATATTTTTGTCCACCCTAAGCGTGGAAGGGTATTCTCAGATGTGAGACCCTTGCTCATTGCACCATCAGGATTCAAGCAAACCGGGCCGAAGACGGCTGTAATGCCAGAAACCGGTCCCCGGGAGCTTGTTTCCTTCCCAGTGTAAGAATTGGCTTTTGTAGTTTGGTTTGCCCTGTTCCCATCATGCACTGGGACAGGAACAGACTAATTTGCATACAGCCAGGTTCTGAAACTGGGATGGTGCAGTGAGCTAAAAAACGGTGTTGGATCTAGCCCTGATCTCTTGACTGGGTGAGAGCTTTCTGCTTAATTCAGAGACTCTGTCCCTCACCCCCCCCCCCTGTTGTAAATATTTTTGTCCACCCTAAGCGTGGAAGGGTATTCTCAGATGTGAGACCCTTGCTCATTGCACCATCAGGATTCAAGCAAACCGGGCCGAAGACGGCTGTAATGCCAGAAACCGGTCCCCGGGAGCTTGTTTCCTTCCCAGTGTAAGAATTGGCTTTTGTAGTTTGGTTTGCCCTGTTCCCATCATGCACTGGGACAGGAACAGACTAATTTGCATACAGCCAGGTTCTGAAACTGGGATGGTGCAGTGAGCTAAAAAACGGTGTTGGATCTAGCCCTGATCTCTTGACTGGGTGAGAGCTTTCTGCTTAATTCAGAGACTCTGTCCCTCACCACCCCTTGTTGTAAATATTTTTGTCCACCCTAAGCGTGGAAGGGTATTCTCAGATGTGAGACCCTTGCTCATTGCACCATCAGGATTCAAGCAAACCGGGCCGAAGACGGCTGTAATGCCAGAAACCGGTCCCCGGGAGCTTGTTTCCTTCCCAGTGTAAGAATTGGCTTTTGTAGTTTGGTTTGCCCTGTTCCCATCATGCACTGGGACAGGAACAGACTAATTTGCATACAGCCAGGTTCTGAAACTGGGATGGTGCAGTGAGCTAAAAAACGGTGTTGGATCTAGCCCTGATCTCTTGACTGGGTGAGAGCTTTCTGCTTAATTCAGAGACTCTGTCCCTCACCACCCCTTGTTGTAAATATTTTTGTCCACCCTAAGCGTGGAAGGGTATTCTCAGATGTGAGACCCTTGCTCATTGCACCATCAGGATTCAAGCAAACCGGGCCGAAGACGGCTGTAATGCCAGAAACCGGTCCCCGGGAGCTTGTTTCCTTCCCAGTGTAAGAATTGGCTTTTGTAGTTTGGTTTGCCCTGTTCCCATCATGCACTGGGACAGGAACAGACTAATTTGCATACAGCCATGTTCTGAAACTGGGATGGTGCAGTGAGCTAAAAAACGGTGTTGGATCTAGCCCTGATCTCTTGACTGGGTGAGAGCTTTCTGCTTAATTCAGAGACTCTGTCCCTCACCACCCCTTGTTGTAAATATTTTTGTCCACCCTAAGCGTGGAAGGGTATTCTCAGATGTGAGACCCTTGCTCATTGCACCATCAGGATTCAAGCAAACCGGGCCGAAGACGGCTGTAATGCCAGAAACCGGTCCCCGGGAGCTTGTTTCCTTCCCAGTGTAAGAATTGGCTTTTGTAGTTTGGTTTGCCCTGTTCCCATCATGCACTGGGACAGGAACAGACTAATTTGCATACAGCCAGGTTCTGAAACTGGGATGGTGCAGTGAGCTAAAAACGGTGTTGGATCTAGCCCTGATCTCTTGACTGGGTGAGAGCTTTCTGCTTAATTCAGAGACTCTGTCCCTCACCACCCCTTGTTGTAAATATTTTTGTCCACCCTAAGCGTGGAAGGGTATTCTCAGATGTGAGACCCTTGCTCATTGCACCATCAGGATTCAAGCAAACCGGGCCGAAGACGGCTGTAATGCCAGAAACCGGTCCCCGGGAGCTTGTTTCCTTCCCAGTGTAAGAATTGGCTTTTGTAGTTTGGTTTGCCCTGTTCCCATCATGCACTGGGACAGGAATAGACTAATTTGCATACAGCCAGGTTCTGAAACTGGGATGGTGCAGTGAGCTAAAAAACGGTGTTGGATCTAGCCCTGATCTCTTGACTGGGTGAGAGCTTTCTGCTTAATTCAGAGACTCTGTCCCTCACCACCCCTTGTTGTAAATATTTTTGTCCACCCTAAGCGTGGAAGGGTATTCTCAGATGTGAGACCCTTGCTCATTGCACCATCAGGTTTCAAGCAAACCGGGCCGAAGACGGCTGTAATGCCAGAAACCGGTCCCCGGGAGCTTGTTTCCTTCCCAGTGTAAGAATTGGCTTTTGTAGTTTGGTTTGCCCTGTTCCCATCATGCACTGGGACAGGAACAGACTAATTTGCATACAGCCAGGTTCTGAAACTGGGATGGTGCAGTGAGCTAAAAAACGGTGTTGGATCTAGCCCTGATCTCTTGACTGGGTGAGAGCTTTCTGCTTAATTCAGAGACTCTGTCCCTCACCACCCCTTGTTGTAAATATTTTTGTCCACCCTAAGCGTGGAAGGGTATTCTCAGATGTGAGACCCTTGCTCATTGCACCATCAGGATTCAAGCAAACCGGGCCGAAGACGGCTGTAATGCCAGAAACCGGTCCCCGGGAGCTTGTTTCCTTCCCAGTGTAAGAATTGGCTTTTGTAGTTTGGTTTGCCCTGTTCCCATCATGCACTGGGACAGGAACAGACTAATTTGCATACAGCCAGGTTCTGAAACTGGGATGGTGCAGTGAGCTAAAAAACGGTGTTGGATCTAGCCCTGATCTCTTGACTGGGTGAGAGCTTTCTGCTTAATTCAGAGACTCTGTCCCTCACCACCCCTTGTTGTAAATATTTTTGTCCACCCTAAGCGTGGAAGTGTATTCTCAGATGTGAGACCCTTGCTCATTGCACCATCAGGATTCAAGCAAACCAGGCCGAAGACGGCTGTAATGCCAGAAACCGGTCCCCGGGAGCTTGTTTCCTTCCCAGTGTAAGAATTGGCTTTTGTAGTTTGGTTTGCCCTGTTCCCATCATGCACTGGGACAGGAACAGACTAATTTGCATACAGCCAGGTTCTGAAACTGGGATGGTGCAGTGAGCTAAAAAACGGTGTTGGATCTAGCCCTGATCTCTTGACTGGGTGAGAGCTTTCTGCTTAATTCAGAGACTCTGTCCCTCACCACCCCTTGTTGTAAATATTTTTGTCCACCCTAAGCGTGGAAGGGTATTCTCAGATGTGAGACCCTTGCTCATTGCACCATCAGGATTCAAGCAAACCGGGCCGAAGACGGCTGTAATGCCAGAAACCGGTCCCCGGGAGCTTGTTTCCTTCCCAGTGTAAGAATTGGCTTTTGTAGTTTGGTTTGCCCTGTTCCCATCATGCACTGGGACAGGAACAGACTAATTTGCAAACAGCCAGGTTCTGAAACTGGGATGGTGCAGTGAGCTAAAAAACGGTGTTGGATCTAGCCCTGATCTCTTGACTGGGTGAGAGCTTTCTGCTTAATTCAGAGACTCTGTCCCTCACCACCCCTTGTTGTAAATATTTTTGTCCACCCTAAGCGTGGAAGGGTATTCTCAGATGTGAGACCCTTGCTCATTGCACCATCAGGATTCAAGCAAACCGGGCCGAAGACGGCTGTAATGCCAGAAACCGGTCCCCGGGAGCTTGTTTCCTTCCCAGTGTAAGAATTGGCTTTTGTAGTTTGGTTTGCCCTGTTCCCATCATGCACTGGGACAGGAACAGACTAATTTGCATACAGCGAGGTTCTGAAACTGGGATGGTGCAGTGAGCTAAAAAACGGTGTTGGATCTAGCCCTGATCTCTTGACTGGGTGAGAGCTTTCTGCTTAATTCAGAGACTCTGTCCCTCACCACCCCTTGTTGTAAATATTTTTGTCCACCCTAAGCATGGAAGGGTATTCTCAGATGTGAGACCCTTGCTCATTGCACCATCAGGATTCAAGCAAACCGGGCCGAAGACGGCTGTAATGCCAGAAACCGGTCCCCGGGAGCTTGTTTCCTTCCCAGTGTAAGAATTGGCTTTTGTAGTTTGGTTTGCCCTGTTCCCATTATGCACTGGGACAGGAACAGACTAATTTGCATACAGCCAGGTTCTGAAACTGGGATGGTGCAGTGAGCTAAAAAACGGTGTTGGATCTAGCCCTGATCTCTTGACTGGGTGAGAGCTTTCTGCTTAATTCAGAGACTCTGTCCCTCACCACCCCTTGTTGTAAATATTTTTGTCCACCCTAAGCGTGGAAGGGTATTCTCAGATGTGAGACCCTTGCTCATTGCACCATCAGGATTCAAGCAAACCGGGCCGAAGACGGCTGTAATGCCAGAAACTGGTCCCCGGGAGCTTGTTTCCTTCCCAGTGTAAGAATTGGCTTTTGTAGTTTGGTTTGCCCTGTTCCCATCATGCACTGGGACAGGAACAGACGAATTTGCATACAGCCAGGTTCTGAAACTGGGATGGTGCAGTGAGCTAAAAAACGGTGTTGGATCTAGCCCTGATCTCTTGACTGGGTGACAGCTTTCTGCTTAATTCAGAGACTCTGTCCCTCACCACCCCTTGTTGTAAATATTTTTGTCCACCCTAAGCGTGGAAGGGTATTCTCAGATGTGAGACCCTTGCTCATTGCACCATCAGGATTCAAGCAAACCGGGCCGAAGACGGCTGTAATGCCAGAAACCGGTCCCCGGGAGCTTGTTTCCTTCCCAGTGTAAGAATTGGCTTTTGTAGTTTGGTTTGCCCTGTTCCCATCATGCACTGGGACAGGAACAGACTAATTTGCATACAGCCAGGTTCTGAAACTGGGATGGTGCAGTGAGCTAAAAAACGGTGTTGGATCTAGCCCTAATCTCTTGACTGGGTGAGAGCTTTCTGCTTAATTCAGAGACTCTGTCCCTCACCACCCCTTGTTGTAAATATTTTTGTCCACCCTAAGCGTGTAAGGGTATTCTCAGATGTGAGACCCTTGCTCATTGCACCATCAGGATTCAAGCAAACCGGGCCGAAGACGGCTGTAATGCCAGAAACCGGTCCCCGGGAGCTTGTTTCCTTCCCAGTGTAAGAATTGGCTTTTGTAGTTTGGTTTGCCCTGTTCCCATCATGCACTGGGACAGGAACAGACTAATTTGCATACAGCCAGGTTCTGAAACTGGGATGGTGCAGTGAGCTAAAAAACGGTGTTGGATCTAGCCCTGATCTCTTGACTGGGTGAGAGCTTTCTGCTTAATTCAGAGACTCTGTCCCTCACCACCCCTTGTTGTAAATATTTTTGTCCACCCTAAGCGTGGAAGGGTATTCTCAGATGTGAGACCCTTGCTCATTGCACCATCAGGATTCAAGCAAACCGGGCCGAAGACGGCTGTAATGCCAGAAACCGGTCCCCGGGAGCTTGTTTCCTTCCCAGTGTAAGAATTGGCTTTTGTAGTTTGGTTTGCCCTGTTCCCATCATGCACTGGGACAGGAACAGACTAATTTGCATACAGCCAGGTTCTGAAACTGGGATGGTGCAGTGAGCTAAAAACGGTGTTGGATCTAGCCCTGATCTCTTGACTGGGTGAGAGCTTTCTGCTTAATTCAGAGACTCTGTCCCTCACCACCCCTTGTTGTAAATATTTTTGTCCACCCTAAGCGTGGAAGGGTATTCTCAGATGTGAGACCCTTGCTCATTGCACCATCATTCTCAGATGTGAGACCCTTGCTCATTGCACCATCAGGATTCAAGCAAACCGGGCCGAAGACGGCTGTAATGCCAGAAACCGGTCCCCGGGAGCTTGTTTCCTTCCCAGTGTAAGAATTGGCTTTTGTAGTTTGGTTTGCCCTGTTCCCATCATGCACTGGGACAGGAACAGACTAATTTGCATACAGCCAGGTTCTGAAACTGGGATGGTGCAGTGAGCTAAAAAACGGTGTTGGATCTAGCCCTGATCTCTTGACTGGGTGAGAGCTTTCTGCTTAATTCAGAGACTCTGTCCCTCACCACCCCTTGTTGTAAATATTTTTGTCCACCCTAAGCGTGGAAGGGTATTCTCAGATGTGAGACCCTTGCTCATTGCACCATCAGGATTCAAGCAAACCGGGCCGAAGACGGCTGTAATGCCAGAAACAGGTCCCCGGGAGCTTGTTTCCTTCCCAGTGTAAGAATTGGCTTTTGTAGTTTGGTTTGCCCTGTTCCCATCATGCACTGGGACAGGAACAGACTAATTTGCATACAGCCAGGTTCTGAAACTGGGATGGTGCAGTGAGCTAAAAAACGGTGTTGGATCTAGCCCTGATCTCTTGACTGGGTGAGAGCTTTCTGCTTAATTCAGAGACTCTGTCCCTCACCACCCCTTGTTGTAAATATCTTTGATCTTTATCAGACCAGCTGCTGAACAAGGAACTGGCTCAGCGGGATTCGCCCCAGGCAAAGCGTCAGTTCGGCCAGGTCAACCAGAAGTCAGCTAAGGCGTACGTGTCTCAAGGATTTCTCAGCCGCAGTCATCGGGCCTATGTTAGGGCAACCATACAAAATGGCTGCCGTATACAAAATGGAACCCGGAGGTTCAAACTAAACCCTTGAATATAGAGTGTTCTCCTATATCGATTCATACGAAAACACTCAGACACATTACACTCGCCATTTGCGGTCTGCTAAGACCAAAACCGTCCATTTCCGACGATCTTCATAAATCGGGTTCGGAACTTTTGAACCTAATTCGGAACCACGGAACCACACGCCTCCCCCACCACAAAACAGGCACATAGGATGAAATCTGAAACAAAGTGTAGCCTCGATACAAACAAAAAAGGAAAGACCCCCCCACCACCCCCAATGGAACCCTCAAAACACACCCCACCACCCTGCACCCCTGCGGTAGACCAGAAAGCCACCCCAACTTGCAGTGTGCCTGTCGCCCCATTAAACTAACCTACAAGAAGAGAGAAAAAAGTCCCCAGAGGAGGAAGAGTCCCGATTCCCCCCACCCCCGGTTATCCACTCTGTATAAACATAATAGTCACAGAACCACTGCCATAAGTCCATAAAATCAGCTCGCCAGTGCAGACTCACTACTCCTGTTCTTCCAAGCCGCCTTCGGCGCCTCTCGAACTCTCTGGGCTGGTACGGTGTGCCGGCAAAGTGTCCAACCAGTCACTGGCCACCTCGGGGCGGTCAAAAAAGAGCGCACGTTCTTCATATTCAATCCTCAGGCGGGCCGGAAAAAGCATGGCGTACTTCAGCCCAATGTCCCTGAGTCTCCTCTTCACCCCCGTAAAACCCATACGTTGTTTCTGTACCGCCTGTGTAAAGTCCGGATAAAAACTGACCGACGCATTCTCAAATTTAGTGGGACCATTGGTACGTGAAGCTTGCAGGATAGCGTCCCTGTCCCGGAAATTAAAAATCCTGGCAATTATAGGCCTCGGGGCGGCCCCCAGCTTGGGCTTTCCACCGGGGACTCTATGAGCACGCTCCACCGTGAAAAAGTTACTGAGGCCCTTTGGTGCAAGGTGGTTTAGAACAAGGTCTTCCACCAGAAGGTCTGTACACACGCCCGCGGAGTTCTCCGGAACACCCACGATGCGGACGTTGTTGCACCTGGCCCGGCTCTCGAAATCATCCAGCCGGCGGGCAAACAAGTAATTGGAAGTCCGGAGATTGCGAACTTCAGCCTGGAGATCCGAGACATCCGTGGTCAGGCTCGCGGTCTTGATGTCCAGGGACTTGACCCGCTCATTGGTTTTCCCCAAGTCCGTCCTGATAAGGTTGACTTCGATCGCCACTGTGTCTATCTTAGCTGCAAGGGTTTCATACTGCTGACCCATAGTTGTTCGAACACTTGCGATGGCGTCCATAACATCCTTCAAAGTCGGCTCTTCAATTGTAGGTTGACCATCGCCAGTCTCCTCAAGGACCTTGCTCGCTCCGCCAGGGGATCCTTTAGGGCAAGTAAAGCGATCTATAGTCTGGGATTGGGTAACCCCACCTCGTTATGAGCCCCTGGTGGCCCGCTTCTCGGCGTCCGCCTTGCCCGCCATGATGAGCGACGAGCTCTGACGGAACCGTTGGGATCTGGTCAGAATGATTCCCTCCGCGGCAAGCCTGTACAGGCTTGAGGGTGATGATCACGAGCAAGCGTAGGACTGACAGCAGAATCAGGTCAGCCGTGCAGATCGGCAGCAAGTCGCCGTCAACAATGACCAAGAGCGAAACCGAAAGTACCACAGGGGCAGTAGACGTGTCACACCAGCCGTTGTTGTTCAATTGCCACCTGGGTACCTCGGGGACTCAAGCCTGTGGATGGTCTACGATATAGGCCGCAAATTTCAAAGCGCAGTAAGTCCGGTTCCCGGTGGCCAAAACGATTTTTGAAAAGAGTTGTTGTATCAGCAGGGCATCAGCAAAAGGTACCCGTCGTCCAAATCAGGATGCTTTGCAGGATAGATGCGGGAGGCGGAAAGGGTCTCGGGAGCCCTGTGCTCACGCGTCCATCTTGGAAACGCGCGAAGCTCCACCTACTTATCATTCTTGGTTGTAAAGTCTTTGATAGAAATATTCATTTATGTTTTTGTATATACAGGCCACTGAGGAAGGGATGTGTGCATCCTGAAATACATAGGGCAATATAACTATGTAATGGAATCTACATACGTATGAAAGATTTGCACAACAGTTTATGCCTTGATTTTTTTATTTTAGTACAATGTAATGTTTGTTGGTATACATAGGGAAAATTGAATAATGATATAACAAATAATAAGTGTGTTTTCAAAAACATTCAATTGCGTAACAGTGAATAAATGTCTTGTGAGCCTAAGTTTAATATGTAAGTTAAATTCCGCAGGTACACATCTACTTGATAAACATTGCATTAACACTGAATGGGAGACAGGCAGCTCCCTGTCCTAGTACAGAACGCATACATTCTGAACAGCTGTTCTAAACTCAAATAAATATAACAAAACCAGATGTGTACCTTTAGCAACAAACAATTTTTTCTGGACACATCCCTGTGTGCCATGCCTGCAATCCACTGCCTAGGGCCTAGGTAAGTCACCCCTCTAGTAGGGTGACCTAGTCCTCAGGTTAGGGTACAGTTGCATGAGCCCTGTACTCCTAAAGTGTCTAATTACATTCTTAGACACTGTAAGTGTAGTAAAGCCATACAGAGTATATAGCCTCAGAGTTGGTCATTACGAACTCCACAGCTCCATAATTGCTTTACTAAAACCTGGGAAGTTAGGTAGCAAACTTCTCAGCACGTTAATCCCACACTGATGCCAGTGTGGGATTTAGTGTAAAATGCACTCAGACAGCATTTTAGAGATGCCCCCAGAAAAATGACCAGCCCTGGTGTGGTTCCTGAATAGCTGCCTGCCATTTGCCACCACTAGACAGGTTTCTGGACCCCTGTGTAGAGGGCCTCCACTCTCTGGGCCCAGAAACAAAGCCCATCCTAGACAGAGGTGTCATGCCTCCTTACCCAGGATGTCTAACAAGAAACGGATGATGTGGAGGAATAGATACCACACAGAATTCAGTAGGAAAAACACAAATTAGTTCCTACTTACAGGTACTTACAGCTAGATGCATCAAACAAAAATCTGTTCGCAAAGGGGCAGATTCTCAGAATCTGCCCCTTTGCGACCGGTATTTTTGCATTTGGGATGCATCATCCCAAATGCAAAATTCGCAAATTGAAAAATCGCTAAATTGCAATTATTTGCATTTAAGGAATCTCAAATTGAGATTCCTTAAATGGAATGCATGAAAGTTTTAAAAATAGCGAATTCGCTAACAGGGCACGCAAATTACCATAAAGTACAACTTCATGGTAATTTGCAAAAACTTTGAAAAATGCACTAAAGTGCGTTTTTCAAAGTTTCAAGTTGCGCACACACATGCCCTAAGGGCATGTGTGTGCGCAACATATGTGCACAGGTCAATGTCAGGGGTGCAACAGGGTGTCCTTTGAACACCCCTGCACCCTTGAAATCGCAATCTCAATGTGCGATTCACTAATTGCGATTCGCAAATTGAGATTGTCTTCCCATTCATTCCTATGGGTCTCTAGGCCCATATGAATGAATGGGGAGGTATTCCTTAATTGCGAGTCGCAATTTGTGAGTCGCAATTAAGGAATTCTAAGAAATCGCTATTTCTTTAGTGATTTCTTGATGCATTCTATTTTGCTATTCCTTAATAGCGAATCAGTATTTTTCGCTATTAAGGAATCACAAAATGGGTTGTTGATGCATCTGGGGGTTAGTCCATTAGTATTGTTTATGCTTCTTTCTATAATCAAATACCAACTCCAAATACAGTTAAAGGGGATTTCTTATAACTCTTTAATTTTAATTCATTTTTATCATCACAAAACAATAGGAAATCTCAACCATTTACAGAAAAACAAAAGTAAATCTGTACTGTACAGTTACAGTTCCTTCTGGCCCATTCTTTTTGAAGAAAACAGTGATTGCAACATGTTTTCAGGCAATCCAATAAAAAGGTCGTTCAGTATACACTACAGGGGATAGGTCAACCCTCCACTTAGTCCAAATAAGTGTGTATCCAATATATTTTTGTGATCCTTGTATTCTGTAGGACTCCTCTGGTCTGTAGGGTCGACGCGTTTTGGCACAAAGATTCGGGCCTCCTCAGGACATGGGCACAAGGAAAAATACAACCTACAAAGTAATATATATTATGAGATTAATCTCAAGACAGTTGCTTATACCATTACTCATTCATTTACCTGTAGTACTGATTGATATCAAGTGTACAACAATTTAGTGAGGAGACATGTTCAGATCCACCTTCTGTATCAAGGAAGAACTACCAAATTGTGTGATATAGCCTAGGAGAAGGGGTAATAAAGACCCATATATACAACACCATGAAGGAAAGACACCGAACAGTGCACTGTTCCGGAGAGAGAGAGCATGAATGACTTGTATCCACACCGGTTCCATAGATTTTCATTTGTGATTACATACACACTCAAATGTACTGGTGACTTGCTACCTGATCTTTGGGATTTGGCCCCAGCATGTGGTGTACGTCAGATTCCTTCTGTATTAGATACTCTATTCTCATTTTTACTTTCTTATGCCGGTGTGGATACAAGTCATTCATGCTCTCTGTCTCTCCGGAACAGTGCACTGTTTGGTGTCACTCCTTCATGGTTTTGGATATATGGGTCTTTATTACCCATTCTCCTAAGCTATATCATGTACGTCTCTTCACTGAATTTTAGTACACTTGATATCATTCAGTACTACATGTACATGAATGAGTAATGGTATAAGCAACTGGCTTGAGATACATCTCATAATATATATTACTTTGTAGGTTGTATTTATTCTTATGCCCTTGTCCTGATGAGGCCTGAATCTTTGGGCTGAAACTTGTCAACCCTACAGACCAGAGGAGTACGACAGAATACTAGGATCACAAAAAGAAATTGGATACACAGTTTTTTGGACTAAGTGGAGGGTGGACCCATCCCCTCCAGTGTGTACTGGACTACCTCTTTGTTGGATTGCTTGAAAACATTTAGCAACCAATTTTTTTTTCAAAACGAATGGGTAGGAAGGAATTGTAATTGTATAGTACAGCTTGATTTATTTTAGTTTTTGTGTGAATGGTTGAGATTCCGTTTTGTTTTTGTGTTGATAAAAATGGTTAAGAATTAAAGAGATATAAATGATCGCCTTTAACTGTATTTGGAGTTGTTTTGTGATTATAGAAAGAAGCATAAACAATACTAATGGACTGAGTACCTGCAAGTAGGAACTCATTTGTGTTTTTCCTACTGAATTTTGTGCGGTATCTATTCCTCCACATCATCTCTTTGCATGTTAGATTTTCTTTGCCCAGATGTGGCAGAAGGATTAGGGCAAACCCCATTGTTATTTGAAAATCCTTCCCGAGGATGGGCTGGGTCAATGAAGAGGAAGCTTTAAAGGCCTGCCTCCTTTGCAAGCTGTCCCTACCTTTTGCTGTCCCCAGCAACTGGCTCCCACTGGTTGTGCCCCCCCCTCACTTTGGGCAGGAGATTCAGCAGGAAAATCAAGTTAGGATTTAAGTTGTGTCTACCTTTGCCAACCCCACCCCTCAGATGGGGGAGGTGAGGAGAAGCACACATCTCAGTCCCCTCCATCTTGAAGATGAGGGGACCCAGCCAATTAGGAAGAGGCTCATAACCCCCTCCCACTGGAGGGTGGCAAAATAGGGGGTTTACCCACCCCAAGGAAGAGACCCATTGGTCCTTACCTGCACACCGCTTTAATGGCCCAAAATGTAGTATTTAGAGGCGACCCTGAACCTTGCATCCTCATATTCAAGGAAGAAAGAAGGACCAAAGAGCTGTACTGACCCAGGAAGAAGAGGACACCTACTGCTTTGGCCCCAGCCCTACCGGCCTGTCCCAACTCCGACTTGCCTACTGTGGAAACCCTGGTGTTTCCAGCCCCCCCCTGAGCCCGGCGGACTTGCCGTGCACTCTCCTTACAGACTCTGTCTCCCGTGAGCCTCGGATTTGCTCAACAAAAACTCACCCACAGAATACGGATCCAGATGGCTCCATGATTTTGCACCACTCTGCACCTGATGCCCACAGACCGAGAGGCCCAACACCATGAGGAGGTCTCCCCTGCGATCCTGACCTGGGATCTGATGATCATTGATCTCCCTCAAGCTTCAAGCTGACGCCTGCAGCCTCAACCTGAAGGGTCCCCCGGACCGCGACCGGAGCTGGTAAGAAGAACCCAATGCCAAAGGACACCCCTGCACGTGACGCCCCTTGGCCTTAGTTGGCCAACCAACAGTGTCCAGGCATCCCCCAAGAACCCAACTTACCTCTCCAGCTGGTGGTCACCTTCAGGAAGCCTCCCTGCCTGGGCCTGCAGTATCTTTTCAAAGCGGAGACTTCCCTTAAAATCCCCAGGGTCCCCGACATTGCCTTGACACTCTGCCCTTGGCCGCCCCTGTGCACCCTGGTAGTGCAGCTCCGGAGCTGATTGTTGGCCCCTGCAGTCCTGATGCTAACCGCAGGAACTTTGCTGCTCCAGCCAAGTGGCCTGCTCTAAAGCAGTCCCTGACCAAAAGCCCCTGGCTAACATTGGGCCTCTGCACCCGGCCGCCCCAGTGCCGGTTGTGGTGCAAAAGTAACACAAAAGTAATCAAATGTCATTTCTATGTAATTTAAACTGTTTAAAACAGAAGTATAAACTTTTTATACTTACCATATTGGTCTGGATTCTGTCTCTGAAGGTGTGAAATCAGTTCTTGATCAAGTGAATACAATAAATGCTTAACACACCTGCGTAACTGCTCACCCACACTACCACAAAGAGAGCTGTTAGTACTTATCTAATTTAGCCTCTGCTAAACCTCTGGTGACTACCAGGACTCTGTGCACACTACACCTTACTTTAGCATTATATATACAAAGCCAGCTTCCTACAAGGTGCTTAAATGGAAGTTGGACTAGGATCACAAGAGAAAACAATCCTTTTTAATTCAGTTTTGCTCTACATACAACATAGATCCTACTCACTGAGGAAGCCCTAGAAATAATGGGCATTGCAGAAAGGATGAGCACTCTCAGGTCCAGTGGGTCAAAATGACCTCTATGGGTTCCCATGATGTTTTTGTAAAGCCTAAAATGATAGGGGTGAACTTGTGGATCTCGGTACAGGCTGATCACCTTTTGGGTAATCGTTCTATAGGTGCATCAGCTTCTAGCGACCTTTGCGGAACAAGCCACTGTGACGCATCACCTAAAATATTTGGGTTTATTCTATGATTCTCTAAACAACAGAGTTAGACATGACAAAACTCCACTTAGGCTGTATATTACTAGTCAGACTGCTGTATGTTACTAGTCAGACTTTAAACTTCCCAAGAAATTATATACTGTAGCATTGTGCAGGCTCCTCAAGATAATGTCATTGGCTAGTTTGCTGGTGGTGGTGTTCCTCTTAATATGGTTTCAAAGTTTGTGTATTTAGACTAAAAGGGGACCAGGAAGTTGTCCAGAAGAAACATTGACCACTTGAGCATGGGTAAGAAGGGGGGCGGCCATCGCATTTGGGGTCTGTGTCAGGAGGTGGAGTTTAGACCAAAGAGGGTATGGTCATCTGCCTCCTTTACAGTGACTGCATGTGACATCTGAGTGACATCAGTACACCACAGGTATGTGGGTCCCAACGTTGGCAAGACACTGAATGGCAGACAGAAGATTCACTGGCCATCCACACGTCTTAGCTTACCTTGAGAGATAATGAATGAAAGGGAAATTATGCTGTCTGGGGGAGTGAAATCAGATGTGAGAGGCAGAAAACGCTTTTCTCCGTGTAATAAGAAGAGATTACTTATTTCCAGCTATAGGAATGATACAGAGGAGCTCTTGTCAAGAGACCTAATGTTGTGATTCCAGGCCTGTTTACAGAATGAAGACAAAATAGAAGATACAGAACAAGTCATGTGAAATTGGTTAACACACATACACCATACATGGTATTTCTTCACCACAACTAGAGGAGCTCCCATCCATGGGAAGCAGTGCAAATAAAAGCTTGATATTGGAGCTGCAGAATGAAGGGGACAGACTGCAGCGGCGTTCAAAGAGTGTGGGACACAATTCATGATTCTGCGGCTGTCCGTGGCCCCCACAGGGGGCCATTCCAAACGGGCAGCCCTTTAGTGCCATTTAGGCACAAACGCCACCCTTCTGGGTAAGGGTTGGACTCAGTGAAGGAGTCCTTCACTGACATTGTTGTGTCACCAATACTGTGTGCTTTTAACTTCACTAAGCGCCAGCAAGCGCCAGGGCAATCACCTTCCTTGTCAATACAGCGAGCAGCTGATCTAGCGCTCACTCGCTGTTTGCTACATTTTCCCTGACAGAAAACACCAAGCCGGCGAGAAGTCAGGCCACGCCCCCTCAAGGCCACGCCCCCTTGACGCGGTATTTAAAGCGCTGATTACAAGCGACTTTATACCACGATCGCGCACTCCTGAGGCGGAAGCCGGGAGATTTTTAAACTTCCTTTCATTGTTGTGTCACCAATATTGTGTGCTTTTAACTTCACTAAGCGCCAGCAAGCGCCAGGGCAATCACCTTCCTTGTCAATACAGCGAGCAGCTGATCTAGCGCTCACTCGCTGTTTGCTACATTTCCCTGACAGAAAACGCCAAGCCGGCGAGAAGTCAGGCCACGCCCCCTCAAGGCCACGCCCCCTTGACCCCTACATCATGTGCTATCACCGGAAGCGCAGCGGACGAGCGCAGCGGGAGCGCCTAAGGCAAGCCCGTCTGCGCCCGTCCGCGCCCGTCCGCGCCAGACCGAGCCTAGAGCCTACACCCCTGGCCGGTTCAGAACCGCCTCGACTCATATACTCTCAAGAAACTCTGCGCGTACTTAGAGAACCGTTAAACACGAGATGTAACGGACCTATTACCCCAGAACAGGTGCCTCTCAGATGCCCCAACTGTTCCTACAGGGCTTTACCTCTATCCCCTTCGGAACCTGCTTGCCTGGAGATGGCCCTGCTGAATTGCAGGTCACTCCCCAAACACTACACGGAAATCAACCTGCTATTAACAGAATCAGACCTAGACGTTCTGTTTCTAACAGAAACGTGGCTGTCTGAGAGCTCCGACCCAGACATCATCCAAGCACTACCTCCTGGGTATTTCATTAAAACCCTTAACAGACCGACGGGCACGGGAGGAGGCATCGCGATTATTTATCGCGATAAACTCACATGTCAATTCAAAGATAGCCCCATTCTTGACAGCGAAAATGTCCTTTTTTCGTTACACCTCCCACCATCTACCACGCTAACTGGGGTGTTAATCTACCGGCCACCAGGACAGGTAGGACGTTTCACAAACTCACTCATGGAAGCCGTCTCCTCGCTGGCTTGCGGGATGCCAAATTTCACTATCCTCGGGGATTTAAATCTCCATTTCGATGATCCAGGCAACAAACCTGCTACTGACTTAAAAACTGATTTAAACTCCTTAAATCTACAATTTCTCAGCAATGATCCCACCCATACGAAAGGATACCTACTGGATCCCATCTTCTCTAACCTCCCCAAACTCTCTGTTCAAACTCCTCTCCCTATCCCCTGGTCTGACCACTTCTTGGTCCCTTTTAAATTCCAACTACCAGGGAATATTGCGGACACCCCCCGCCCCCGGGCCCCGTCACGCCCATGGAAAAAACTTGATACCATCCTATGGGAACATTCTCTGTCCTCCACCCTACCTATAATCGACCCCGACCCATCCATTGCCGAAATTCAATTACATAAATGGATTAGCGACTCTCTCGACACAGTCCTGCCACTCAAAGCCCTCCCCCCCAATAGGAAATCATCCAAACTACCGTGGTTCACTGATGAACTACGGGAATTAAGGCGGAAAGGCAAAAGGCTGGAACGCCAATGGAGAAAGCACTGGACCACAGAAGATAGAAGTGGATATAAAGCCCACATTAGGCTCTACAAAAATGCATTAAAAACAGCACAAGCCTCCTACTTTGAGGCTCAAATAGCAGCCGCGACCAATTCCGCAAAAGAGACCTATCGGATAGTCAAACTCCTCTCCAAAATACAGGAACCCCCACCATCACCTGACCTGGATGGTACAAAATGCAACCAGATGGCTGAATTCTTTTCGAAAAAAATCGAAAAAATTCTAAACTCCCTCCCGGCGGCGCCAATTGAACTAAGAGACCCTTACCTTCCGGCCTCCCAAGACACTCCGAGGCTGCTCTCCTTCCCCCAAATCACCACCGAAATTTTTCTTAACGTCCTGCACAAAGTCAAAAGCGGCGCCCCATCAGATCCAGCCCCGATTAGTAAACTGAAGCAAGTTGCTGCCACCATTGCTACTCCTCTCACCAACCTGATTAATGCCTCATTCAAAAATGGCTCAGTCCCAGCAAACTGGAAAAAAGCCACTGTGAAGGCTCTCATAAAAAAACCCCACCTTGACCCCACAGACCCATCAAACTTCAGACCGATTTCTCTGCTACCGGCGATTAGCAAAATCGCCGAGAGAGTAGCAAACCAACACCTCTCTGAGTTTTTAGAGACCAATCACCTCCTCCGTCAGACCCAGACAGGTTTTAGACCTGGACAAGGGATGGACACCGCACTGTTAGCCGTGGTCGAAGAAGCAAGGAGCATACTGGACGTAGGAGGATCAGTGGCTGTGATCCTCCTCGACCGGAGTGCCGCCTTCGACACGGTGGACCACGCAACCCTTGTTCACCGTCTGGGACTGATAGGAGTGGCGGATTCCGCTTTAGCCTGGATCTCATCCTTCCTTGAAGACAGGTCTTTTCAAGTGACAGATGGACTCTCCATTTCGAAGGCTCAGGCACTCAAGTGTGGGGTGCCTCAGGGGTCCTCCCTGAGCCCCACACTTTTTAATGTGTACATGGCACCCCTCGAGGATATTGTCAAACCTTTTGGGATTAAATCAATAATGTATGCCGACGACACTCAGCTTGTCGTGTCCCTGAACCAATCAGACAACGCCCTCCCCAATCTATTCAGCTGTCTAGAAAAAGTGCACCAATGGATGTGCGAGTCCCGGTTAAAACTGAATGGGGAAAAGTCAGAAATACTTCTCCTGGGAAATCCAAAGAAAATCCCCACACCCCTTCCCTGGCCACCATGCATGGGATCCCCACCATCCCCAAAATCCGAGGTAAAAAGCCTAGGGATATGGTTGGACCAGGATTTGAGTTTTAAAACACAAGCGAGGAAAACTGCGGGAACGTGCTTCTGCCTTATGAAGATGGCTCGAAAGATCCTCCATCTACTTCCCCTTCAATCAAGGAAGCTCCTGATGCAGGGGCTGGTGAACTCCAGATTGGACTATGGGAATGTCCTATATCTGGGGGCCCCAGTCTCTATAGTTCACAGACTTCAATGTGCACAAAATGCTGCGGCAAGAATACTCACAGGAACCGCAGCAAGGAACTCGGCTAAGCCAGCCCTCAGAAGTTTGCATTGGCTGCCAGTCAAGGAACGGATCAACTTCAAGACTCTGTGCATGGCCCATAGAATTCTGCACAATGGAGGCCCTCCCATCCTCAGGCCTCTTGTGTCTCATCAACATTCAATCAGACAACTCAGATCCAGCTCCCTCTCCCTTGCAAAAGTCCCCAGAATTAGTAAGGCCAGAACAGGCGGTCGCCTGTTCTCATACAACGCCCCCAGACTGTGGAATGCCCTCCCACTCTCTCTGAGGCAAGAACAAAACCACCTCAGATTTAGGAAGAGATTGAAGACTCTTCTCTTCCCATGAGCACTCCCCCTTTTTGACTTCCCACCCTTCGGGACTGCGGTCACTAGCGCCGGGATGCCCTAGGGTAGCTGTGCGCTCTACAAAACCCAAAATCAAATCAATCATCAAATCAAATCTTCACCTTGCGCGCTAGGTGCGTCACTTCCAGTGCACAGAGGTCGGGGAAGGGTACTTATACCTCCCCCTACTTCTCTGGCGTCCTCTTTGCGCCAGACACGCCGTCTGGCGTAGCTCTGATTGGGTGTCCCACAGTGTAGCACTATTGTAGCACTGATTGGTTGTCCCACAGTGCTGGCTCATCAGGTGGGCGGGGCAGAGCTGCTTGCCCTTGGATCACCCGTAAAATAACCCACCATATTGCATACTTTTGTATGGAATAAACCTGCAGCAATATTTCCCATAACAAAAGTGGGCTTGTGTATTTATTTATTTATTCATGCATGCTCAGATTGTGGGTGGGGGACGCTGCATATAATGGCACTATGCTGAACATGATTCCGCTTGTGTGGAGTCTGTGCACCCTCACCACAGCGAGACTTAATATGACTTAATAGGACAATTTAATTATTTTAGCTTGATGAGCCTCAACCTAACAAAGCGCCTACGGCACAGCCCAACACAGCTGTCAGTCGCTCTTCAGGACAAGCCCAGGGCTACGCTGGCAGGAGTCCTGGAGGCCGGCAACTGAGGTTAACTGCTGGGGGCTAGCGGCACTGCTTGTGTCATGGCGGCCCTGGCGGATACCTGACAGACTTCACTCCACTCATTCCTGCTCATTACTTTTGGGGGGGGGGGGCGCCTTTTAGCCACGCCTCGAGGCGCTGGGCGGGAGTTGTTTTGTCATAAATGTACATGAGTGGGAGAAAAGCCAGCAACTGGAAGAAGAGATTGGGGCGGGCCGCACAGGCCTTTTTGTTTTCCCCTGGGCATGTCACCGGTGGGCTGGGGCCCTGGAGTGTTGGAAACCCCAGGGCCACCCCTGGTCTCTCCAGCTCCTCGAGGTCAATTGCAGCAGGCTTCAAGAGAGAGAAAGGGTGAGTTGAGGTAGAGGGAAGGCGATCAGAGAGGGAGAAGAGAGAGGGAGAGGGAGAGAGAGATTCTGCCTGGGCTGCTTCTAGTTCCTCACCAGGGGAACTCACTCCAACTAAGGCAATGGCCAGAGCAACTTGCGTTCTGGACTTTAAGGACACACCAGCTGGTGGGCATACGTGAACACACGTGGGCCCTCGTGAATAAAAATCATAAATATCAACCTTTTACCTCGTTTTGTTCTTTTGAAGAAAAGCAAAAGCTAACGATGACTCGGGCAAAGAAAAGAAATCAGAGAATTGCTTGCATTCCATCAAGCAAGATTTCATAATTCCAAACGGTGGAAAAATATTCTCTTTTAACAAGATGAAAGGTGCTCTCTCCGGCTCCTGCGCCGGAAAAAAAGATGAAATGGCTGAGCAGCGTGCAACAGAGGGAAGTATTTGCTCTACACTGCAGCTTGCTACCGCTAAATGACACGCTCTCAACTTCCAAGGCGGTGGCATTCGTGGCGGTGTTCAAAACCACCGTGGCTCCGCTGACATTTTTTTATTTTCGTGTTTCTGTAACTCTCCCCGTCATATCCTCTAAGCTAGCCTTTAAAAAGATACATCTGTTCTGCTCTGGTGATTAGCAGAAACATTAGCAAGCCTACTGTTTCAACGCATGAATTATTAATGATTGTTCCTCATTAATTTCTCGCCAAACGGGCCTTGTTAGACTACGCGCGCGGTATGGAGAGTCCCTGAATTATAGCAAATGTAGGAAAAAAAGGGGTCCGTGCCAGCCAGACTGCACGTTCCCGGCAGTTTTATAGTTCTCTGTAAACCGAATTCACCCACAATGCAATCAAAACAGTGTTTGAGGTCCTGGCATGTACTGGGACAAGCTACCCGCAAACACTGCGCGCGCGCTCCTCTGAGGGCCACATTTATGTAAACGGATGTGAAGCAATGAACAAAATGGCAGCCATGTTATGAGCGTTCTTGGGTCCAGCGCCCCTTCCTTACCTTCAGGTCTGAGCCCGAGGCTTCACATTGGATGTTGGTCGATCCTGCTTGAGGCTCTGTTCATTGCCAGGCGCCTGGCTTCGGAAAGATGAGGGGGTGTACATATTAAAATTTTTGCATGTGCACAGTGGTAGATCCTAGCATCGCCCCCTTGACTTCACTAGAAAAAAATAAAATGATAACTTTTCGTTATTATCATTTTCTTTTTCCTATTGAAGTGAGTGGCTCTCGGGCCGGGGCTGGCCACAACAGTAAGAAAAGTTGTTTGCACTCCTTAAGTGCGCATGACTGCTTGGCCCGCCCTCTGGGGCTGGCCACACGGCCCTGCGCTCTGTGCATCTCCCCCACCAAGCTTGTTTTACACAGCCTGGTGAGGAACATGCAATGCCTTTCCGAGTGCTGTGGTTCGGCGCTCAGACCAACCACAACGCTGCATTACAGCATTGTGATTTGCTATGGGGAGCCTGGGTGCCCGGGTTCTTCCTGCTTCTTCCTGCAGCCAGCGGAGACAGGGAGAATAGGCGGCGTCTCGCGTGTGACCGTTTTTATTTATTTATTTATTTTCATAATGCACCCTCCCTGTCCCGCCCGACCAATCCTGATCAGTAGCAACTGTACTGGCACTCGCGTGGTGCAACATAAGGCAAAACATAGCGCCAACTTACCATTCATTATATAAGTCTGTATGCGCTTAAAATTGTGCTGATCAGCAAGAGCGTCTGCGCCAACTTTGGTAGATGCCCAGTAGCGGAATTTGGAAAAATATTCTCAAAGAACCCATAAGTTTGTGGTCAAGGTGCGGCAGAGGAAAGGGGTGGAGTCATGATGGGCTGTGCTTGAAATTTTTATTTTGCATTTATTAAAAAAAAGAATTGCAGCAAAGAAATTAACAAGGAAAAATGTGTCAGTAAATCTTGTTCTACTTTACTTGATTGGTCACAAAGAGGCTACATTTTAAAATATCTTACAGGGTTAAGACACCTGCTGCAGATATCTATGTGAGGCCAGCAACTTTGAAGGGACGATAACAGCAGTAAGATGACTCTGGTGGTTGATTCAGCTCTGCAAGAGTTAAGTGTTTTTTCCATTCACAGTTTTGACTCACTCATAAAGTAGCAGAGAGGGTTAATGTGCCTGCAGTGAAGCACATTTTGTAACATGCAGATCACAAATTTGTATCTTATGTAGATAGGTAAGTGGGCCACTGTTTTTGACACTGAGATAATTGTGTTACTTCCAGTTCATAAGTTGCATTCTTCTAATATAGTACAGGGATCTATTTATCGGTATCAAGGAGCTGCATTCAAACTGTAAGTCATGGGTTCAGATCCTTATTTTTATTTTTGATACCCTGTTGTTATCCGAAGATTGCAAAGAAGGCTTCCTTAACCCTTTCCATGCTCATGACGAGCTCAGCTCGTCATGATGCACGGTTGAGCTGTGCTGATGATGAGCTGAGCTCGTCATGATCAATGGACCTGACGATAAGTCAGCATAGGAGGGGAAAACACCTAGCAGCCAAGGTGTTAATGAAGTAATGAAGTCTTGTGAGTGCAGACAAACCCCAATCACTGTGTTTTTATATCCAGACTTTGAGTTTCTCCCAACCGTTCACTCTTAACACAGAACGTCAACTACTATGGACGATATTTGATTTGTACACCTTATAACCTTCATTGTTTTAGATGATGTATCCTATACTTTGATTTGCACACTTGTTTAATTTATTGTGTCTGTTTGTGATGTAAAGTGCTCTGACTCCTTACTCTGGGATAAGCAGCGCTATAAAAGAATTGAAAAAAAACATGTGGGTGCCATATATACAGATGCATTTGGCATTCTGGAGAAGTGTGGCTCAGTGGTTAGAGGCGGCAGACCCGGAAGCTGAGATCGGCCGTGGACCAGGGTTCGATTCCCTGCCTCGGTGGGTCTCGGGCTCAAAAATTCCACGGTGTCGACAATTCTCGCTCTGGTGCCTACTCGACTCACGGGATCACACTCTGCGACTCTGGGCAATAGCTTGCTTAATCTCCACTACGGCCCCTCGCGGCGGGATGCCTGGCTTTCACCTTGTGGATACCCGGCCGGGGTATCTCACAGGGGAATACCAGGACGGGTTCTCTAAGCAAGCACCTAGAGACCCCTGGGTTATAGTGCGCTATATAAATCGAAACACATTTACATTCTTACAGTGCATGCACATCTCTTACATGTGGGGGTGAACAAAGTGAAAGACCTGCCTCCAAGTCATACTTCAAAAAAAGAGGGGCAGGTGACTCTTTAAACTAGGCCTTTGTTTTGGATCCAGCTGGAAGTGAAAAGAAGAAAGCCCTCTTGCCGCCTGTAGGTTGGTGCTTCGAACGAACAAAAAGCTGACAACGTGAGGTCACTTCTGAATTGTGTCCTGCTGTTGGAAAATGACACCAGGACAAATTCAACATATTTCCCTGGGTCGGTCAGATCCCAGATCCGACCCAGAAATAGCTTCCAGAACCAGGATATGGCAGGATCCCCCTTCTTCCAAGCATTGTAGTTAACCCCAAGGTTAAAAAAAGTGATCCCCATATCTACGAGTGTGTCTGCGTGTGTGTGTCGGGAGGTGTAGGGGTAGGCTGAAGATGCACATATGTCTATGGCTGCAAAGCATCCCTCATGTAGTAGGCGGTAAGCACCCAAGCACTTTAACATTACACGCAGAACGTTTGTTCTACTTTTTGATATGTTCCCTTATAAATGCACCACCTAAGCTTCCCTCCCTTTGTTTTAAAAGGTTACCATTTTGAGTCAGCTAACCCTTCATCTGTGGAATCATGCATGCGAACTACAATTATAATTTCGGGTTCACTGTAGTTCTTTTTATTGTGCTCATAAAATCAAAAGGTCACATCCTTGCACCAATAAAAATACGATTGAAACCTCTGAGAATCCTATATGTAAAAGTGCACGAATATACCACAACACACTTTCTACAATGTTATCACAAATAAATGCATTTTGCAGGCTACTTTATCATGATTTACTTCTATTGAGAGGTTCCAAATATAAATGGTAACCTCAGTGCAAAGCTTCTTAAAGGCTCCATTTGCTTTCCTTACTTTTTGCTTTATAGTATGCCTATATGAACAAATGTTTAAAGATGCATACATCTTTTTAAATGTATGCACGTATTTCTTCATTCACTACTTCACAGTTGTAGGTATACGAACATGAATGCATCTGTAATATATGAAAATATCTATTTTGAATCATACGTTGCAAAGTGTATACTTTAGCTATGACTAGTTAGGGCATCTACTATAACAAGGCGATGGAAATAATGTTTGAATTAATCTCAGCCAATGATCACTCAGGCCACATTCCAGACCATCATTTTTTGCTTACTATGCCACTGTACACACAGAACTGCCATATGAAAATCAGTCTTGATCCTTCTCTAATAGGAACAGTCCACCCTGAACTGTCAGGCCAGAGCCCCTCCAGACGGTAACACAAGCAACAGCAGCCTGGTTTCAACCTATTTAAGTCAGTGAGGTAATGCTGAAGACTTGAGCCAGGTGCAGTGCTTAATTTGTGAAAGAATACGTGCCAGGGCCCAAGGTTTTGATGAGAAGTCAGTAGAAAGGAACACTCACACTGGCTGAGCAGATAGATGCAGAGGAGTAAAGGAACATATATACAACCTGAGGATATTACAAAAGTGCTATTGTTGGTCAGCCTGCCGAATACCAAGGCTGAGTAGTGTGAACACAACTCAACCTTTCAATCCACTGCCAGATACTCTCGGTCTCTCTATCCCACTCTTCCATGTTCTAACTTTCATCCTCTGTCATGTTTTTTCCATCCTTTTCTACTTGCTTCATTTACCCTGGTGTGTTTTTTGCTCTCGAGCCCTAGGTCAAAGACTGAGGAAAACAAATAAGTGCTGGTCCCCAAAAAAGAGTGTTGCCCCGCCTGCAACCACTGGCACATATTAAGCACCTGGTATGTGTCACAGTGAGAAGGGGAACACGCATGGGCATACCATCACATTTAGGGTGCCCATTGCAACAAATAAGAAGGTGATAAAAGGAATGCTTGAATGAATCTCAACCACTGGCTATCACTTGGGCCACATTCTAGATCACTGTTTTTCATCCACTCTGCCATTCTAGGTAGAGACCTGCCATATGGACTGTTCCTGTTGGATCAGAATAAAGTATGTTTTGCACATGGCTTATTCTTGTCTGAGCTGACATGGTTGACAAAAAATGATGGAATGGATAGTAGCACAGAGTAATTAACAGTGGCTGAATTCAAGCAATTCGCCCATCACTTTTTTGTTTCCTTCAATACAATGGCCTATGTCCAACGAGTATTCCCAGATGTGGGTGCTGGGCTCACTTTGCCATAGGAGTTAAGCAGCACCTTACCTAATGAGCTCAAATAGGCTGAAACTGGTCCGGGCTATGGTTGTGTTTCAGTTCAAATGGGACCTAGCCTGACTGTTCTGGCGGCACAGTTCCTATTGGAGCAGGGCCAAGGATAATTAGCATATAGCTAATTCCTGTGCGAGGTTGGTTGGTGGCCAAAAATGATGCAGTAAGCAATCAACCCATCACTTTTTTGATTTCCTTAGTGTGATTGCAAAGGAGGGCATAATAAGATTGTGACAACTTTTTCTTTGAAGTCATATCGTAGCACATTGTTGATGCTAGTTTGTTCTATAGTTATTTTTGGATTGGTTCCTTCCTTTCTATATTTAAGGATGGCCTGGCTGGATCTGAAGGCGTGGTATGCATGTGATGGAGGTGTGCCATCGGGCTGAGGTTGTGGACAATCTTGCTTCTTGGGCAACAGTGCTTGGGGCTTAGTGTTCGCTACATACTGGGGGCGGGGGAGGAGGGGGTGGTGGGGTTATCGCGTTGGATTGCAGGCTTCCTTTATAGAACACAAGAGCTGCTGCCATATTGTTTTCTCCTTCACCTGTTTTCTTTTATTAATATTTTTGAATGTTTTACTTTTTTCTATACCATTCCAAGATGGTTGCTTATTGGAATCTCAAAATTGCTCAGGCCCTAATAAAAATGGCCACATTTCCTGTGACCCGTTTCCTGGCATACACTATAAAAGGCAATCTGGAACTTGAGCTCTCTGTACTGTAACACAAATAAAATCACTAAACATATAATTGTGTCATGAAAAGTGGCTACTGAAGGGCGTTGTTCTTCCCTCTGGCGGGTGAGGTCGAAGATAAAGGAACGGCTGTTGCACCCACCTGTTAACAGTGATTAAAGAACAGGATAACACAGTCCAATCCCATATTCAAGGAAACACAAGATACTATCAAAATCAGCAATGACTACTGACAACAGATCATTTACAAAGCGCTCATACAAGACCCCTCTTAGAAGCACAACGATTATAAAACGCTTGTAATATGACTGCAAATCCATTTATGTCTCAGTGCCTCTATTTCCTTATCTATCAAAACTGAGGGCTTACAATCAGGCTACACATGGGTATTAAGAGCTAGATAAAAAGATTAGCATTTTCTCAGTGAACATCTAAATCTGATCCTAAAACAAGCACATTATGGAAGAAATCTACTGGGAAAGCTGCAGGGGGCAAGTTAACACAGTAACCATGGCCCTTGCCTGCCGGGTTGCCAGTTTGCCTTCCCATGTTGTTCCAATAGACTCAGAGGAATCCCCTGAGCTCTCTTTGTCTGCAATTGCTTTGGGACGTTTTGGGCAAAAGGCTCATTTGCAATACACAAAATAATGTATCTCAGCAGACATGCTAATATGTCCCATGCTCACATTATTCGTTCATTTGACTTGAGTTATTTCTGTCGCTTTACAGAAAATGCACAAGCAGATGGATAAAGCTGCCTCAGAAAATGCATTCTTATATTCCAACTGCCTCCATCAAACAGGGAATCCAGAGGTGTTTGGTGCACTTACTACATGTGACGTTCACCCACCTCTGAATGCAATATAGCAACAGAGACACATTCACCTGCTCAACAACCCGCAAAAGCAGTAGTGAGAAAGGTACTTAATTTCGATGTTATCGTCAAAGCTGGGGGTGCTTAAAACGGGCTAAAGACTGCTATTAAACATTATAAAAATAATGGCGCCTATCTGACAAACATAGACCCCACCAAGGCACATTTCTGAATGAAATAATCCACTTGGAGCCTAATTACAAGTGGCATGCATGCAAGGATGTTAATTCTTAGTTTGCGGTTAACTTCAGGGATGTAAAATTAATAGGGACACCAAATTGACCCAGTGGGATCCACTGAGAAATGTGTCATTACTGTGGGGAACTGGTAATTCTGGGTCAATTCGCTTGGGGTGCAGAGACAGAATATCGAGTAAAAAATATCGAGTTGCACAAATAGTCATTAATATGGTGGGTGAGAAATATCAACAGCAAGAATATCGTGATCAAGAATATCGACTTAAGGTAAGTAATATCGATTTAAAAAATATCGAAGTGTTTAATATTGTTTGCAAAAATATAGGGGCCCATTAGGATGTCGGGCGATGGCACGACCGCGGTGCTGGCGGTGTGTAAAAATGCCTTTTTTCACCAGCGTGCAGCGGTCCTCGTGTCCGCCATAATAGTATAGCAAAACATGGTCAGTTCCCATCCGGCGTAGAGCGATGCACACCGCCATCAAAGTGCGCCCGCCACCACTGCGATGGGAGCCAATAGAGACTCACCGCCGTGCGGAATGGCGTCCGCCCCGCTCCACAAATTAGGATGGCCCAAGCAGGCAGACACACTGCAGCGGAGAAACTGCCCAACCAGCGATGGCGGAAACTCGAGAGCGGAGCGCGGTGGCAGAGACCCGGTCCAAACCACCCGGTCACGACCGCCATGGACCCAGCTCTACATGTGTTTCTGGTGCTGCACCTGCTACACCACTATTATCTAATGGGCTGTCGCGGACGCCACCGCAGGTACGCAATTACACAAATACAACACACGGGCTGACACAGGGTCCAAAACCATAACAGACACCCTGCTGGGGGCAATAACACATCCACAAGGGCACCCACACATGACCACCTGCCACCATGTCACCCCACTGCATCCTGGACACACATCGACGGCGAACCTGCAGCAACATCCTGGTCCCAGTCACGTCACAGCTGCGGTCAACATACGCGCACAATGCACAAGGCAGGGCCATTCCAAGGCATGGACAGGGCACAAAGACCACAGGGACACACCTACCCCAACCACACATCAACACACCCCATCAATTCACAGGCAAGGTGCCCATCCTGTGCACGCCCATGCACAGCAACAAGCAAGCACAATACACACCCTGCACCACACAACAAGCAACCAGGTAGACAGCCACTGCATGAGTGGCTAAAAAGGAACACACAACACCAGTGCCTCACACACTGAAGGCTGCCAATACTTGCCAGCACATGCATACACAAACAAACACACCACACCCTGGGTGCAGCCATAAATAGAACACACACACACACAGATGCCTGAACAGATGCCTGAACAGATGCCCGCCCAAAAACAATACACAAACATTACAGGAACACACATAGAACCACATCAGAAACAGACATGCCCTGGCAGCCTATCTGTGGAAAGGCAATGGGAGCACATACACAATAGGAGTGCACAACCTCATCACACAGGAACAAAACACACACAACATGCCACAAATCACACAAGAGGAGCACCAACACAGCACTACACTGTCACATGAAACCAACCACAGATGCACATGAAATAAAAAAGGAACAAACACCACAGGACATCAGGGGATGCACATCATGCAATGCCAAGGCCATATACACACAGCACTGTTTGCACAACAAGCAGAAAAGTCACACACAGACATGACTGACACAACTCAACACACACAACACCAATCAGCACAGCACAAACACAACAGTACACACAGGAAGTGAAGCAATACCACAGCCAACACACATAAATCCAACACAACAACAACAGATGCACCACTCTGGGACACAAGAGCTGAACCATCTTGACCAGAGCACTGTACAGCACACACAGCTGAAGTGCACATGAGCAATCTTCACTGATTAATAGCACAAGAACACCAAACATAAACCATTGGGGCAATATCCAGAGTTGAACATATTCCCTGGCCCAAGTACTGCACCACAAAGCACAGTGTCACAAATGCAGTGACGGGGGGTCACACACACATGGAAACCAAGGGGACAGCTGACATCAAAGTTAACTCACTTGCTTTTGTTTTTAGGTTATTATCTTTTCCTGTGATGAATTGCTATGTCAGAAACTTTCTTGAAGAATTAAGTTGTGCTCAATACTTTGAGGACCCGTCATCAATGCCACATATATCAAGAAGAGGTCTGAAAAATCTGTGTATTGCCCACCTCAGGGACAAAAGACAAATGGAGGAGGTGAAAAAAAAGACTGTTTCTGCCCATCAGGCAATTATAAGTGGAGAGAAACTACAGCCATACCTATCATTATATATGTCCAATCATGAACGTTTCCTTTTAACCCGGTTTAGATTTAACATTGTTTTTAGGTTATTATCTTTTCCTGTGATGAATTGTTGGTCAAAAGACTTATGTCCCTGCCCATGTGATGATGTGTCCCCACAATCTGATATTCACATTTTATTCTTTTGTAAATTTTACACTTTTTTTCGAAGAAAACTTATTATTCCCATTCTCAAAGACTTAAATGTATATAGATGTCGCTTAGCGTTTTTAGAGTGTCAGAAAATGGAAACTGTTTTTATGGTAGCATCACTCGCTGAATTTTTTAAGTCAGTTTTTAAGTGCCGTAAATCCATTCAAATGAATGAATTTCTTTTTTTTTCTTCTGTATATATGTATCTATTGTTGTTGTTTTCTTACATGTTCTTTTGCTGAGATTTTAAATTATGATCACCTGACCCATTGTAAATTGTACCTTTTCATGCTACTTTTATGGTTATTCTCTGTTTTTAACCGAATAAAGTATTTTGAACTTGAACTTGAACTCACTTGCTTGTCAGCAGTAGACATGGAAGGGGTGTACCATACACAAAAAGAGGGAGTGCAGACCCACAGTGGGTAGCCATAAGTGGCACACATAGGGGATGGCATCCCACCACACACACCATGCCACACAGGAGGAGAAAAGACACCATGTGCATGCGATGCATGAGAACCACAACCACAATGGCAGTGTGGAGCAGCAGGGCCACACAGTCCACACAAACACACTCAAGACACATTGATGATCAAACAAACACAACACTGATGTGCAAGTCACACACTTTGCACACTCATAAGTGACCAAAACAACAAGGAGGGGTCACACAGAACAGCATGGACACACCAACACACTGCACAGTGCACAACAGACAACTCACACATGTGCATACAACCATATCCACAGGGCACAACAATACAAACAACAGGCACATAACTCCTGGGTGACACATGTGTGTCTTTCACAATCCAGGGGCACACACACATCCATACCCCCTACAAAGTCACATCCTTCACACTGCACACCTCTTGACTACCCAAGAGCACACATCTCATGTAGGCCATGGGACCAGGACTAAGGGCCAACACAGGATGGCCATACACTTACAACGCTGGGCACACATAAAGGAATAACACACACACATCATAACAGTGCCCAGCCTGCATGCAAACATGTGCACAGCATCACACCCTGTGCTGGCAGTGTACCACAATCTGACACCTGAACAATGTATCCAACAATAGCAAAGCACTAAAAAGAGAACTGCATGACAGGTAAAAGAGCCATCACAGATAACACTAGTATCAGTGTCTGAATAGCCTGAAGACCCTGTCACCTCTGTATAAAAATGTGATGCGGGCAAAGATCTTGACAATGTTGAAGTGACACATAGAGCATGGAGCACATGCAACCAAATGCGCACACCAAAATAACTTTCATCAGCAAGGACACTGACAAAACAGACAACAGGAGTAACTGTCTTTATTCACATATTGCACAGATGTGACAGTAGAACAACTGTAGACAAGAGCAAGGCACAAAATGCTGATCATATGCAAGAGAATCTGCACAGGCAAACTCCAAACAGGAATGTCAGTGTCCAGGGCAGGGGGTACAGCAAGTACATGAGAGGCTACACAGGTGAGAGTCCAACACAGCAAAGCAACAGGGCCAGTGTCCATGGCACAGGGGTGAGTACAACACAGCAGAGCAACATGGCCAGTGCCCAGGGCAGGTGGCACATCGAGTACATGAGAGGCTGCACAGGTGAGAGTCCAACACAGCAGAGCAACAGGGCCAGTGTCCATGGCACATGGGAGAGTGCAACACAGCAGAGCAACAGGGCCAGTGTCCATGGCACAGGGGAGAGTGCAACACAGCAGAGCAACAAGGCCAGTGTCCAGGGCAAGTGGCCCAGCAAGTACTTGAGAGGCTGCACAGGTGAGAGTCCAACACAGCAGAGCAACAGGGCCAGTGTCCAGGGCATGTGGCACAGCAAGTACATGAGAAGGTGCACAGGTGAGAGTCCAACACAGCAGAGCAACAGTGCCAGTGTCCATGGCACAGGGGAGAGTACAACACAGCAGAGCAACAGGGCCAGTGTCCAGGGCAGGTGGCACAGCAAGTACATGAGAGGCTGCACAGGTGAGAGTCCAACACAGCAGAACAACAGGGCCAGTGTCCATGGCACAGGGGGGAGTCCAACACAGCAGAGCAACAGGGCCAGTGTCCATGGCACAGGGGAAAGTACAACACAGCAGAGCAACATGGCCAGTGTCCAGGGAGAAGTGCAGAGTCATGACATGAGAAGCTGCACAGGCAAGGCCGGAACAGGAAGGCCGGTGTGCAGGGAGAAGTGCAGAGTCAGGACATGAGAAGCTGCACAGTGAGTGTGTTTGACTGTACCCTTCCATGGCCAGCAACACACCCAGGTTGTAAAGAATGGGCAGGAATAGCACACCTGTATGAGAGACAGGTGTATGAAGGGGACTACCACTCACTCTTGGCTTTCAGGCGGACTTGGAGCTGGCTGGTTGTGCAGGACAGCAAGACCACTTGACTGGGGAGACAGAGGCCCAGGTGATGTAGAGCTATCAGTAGCCCTGCAAGCTGGAGGGCTATTTGGACCAGGTGGTGTAGTGGCACATGGAGGCAAAGTCATGCAGACCTGTGACACAGTGTGGGTGGGAGAGGTTGGAGGGGTGCCTTTCCACTTCTTGGGAATGCGAAATGGCTTCCCTGTACTGGGGTTAATGGGAACTGGTTGGGACACAACAGGCACACACACCAACAGAGCAGTTTCAGGTGCAGACACTGGCACTCCCTCTGGTGATGTGCTGGATCCTGCGAGACGCTTTGTCTGGCTACGCCTCTTGACCACCTTCCCCTGTTTGGCAGGTGTCCCCCCTACAGTGCCCCTCTTTGCCTGTTTCTGAGGGGTAGCCCCTACAGTGCCCTCCTTTGCCTGTTTCTCAGGGGTCGCCCCTACAGTGCCCTCCTTTGCCTGTTTCTCAGGGGTAGCCCCTACAGTGCCCTCCTTCACCTGCTTCACTGGGCTTGGAATTGGAGTTCATGTGGCGGGGGAATGTGGCCCTGAGCTCTTCCTAGGTATACCCTTGCCAGACAACACCCCCTCAGTGGGCATAGACACTGCACGCCTAGCTCTTTGTGAAGTTTTAGGGCCTGGAAAGTCCTTCGCTGGTGATGTCTCTGAGGCATGGAAGCCTGATGCCTGCTTCCTTGCTTTTTCTGCATAGCTCTTCCCTGACGGGCTCTTGTCTTTGCATTCTGGACTGACTCTGCTCTTCTGTGGGGATGGTGTCTGTGGGGGGGACCGCTTGGGTTGCTTCTGCTGAGTGCTTCTAGTGCTGTATCGTGACTGGGAACCGTGGTAACTATCATCTGATGTGGCCACTGACTGGGGGGTGGACAAAGGCACTGGAACAGGAATGGGAGCATGTGCCTGTTGGAGGGTTGACGTCACTGTGGACGACAAAGCCTGGACTGTACGGTGTAGCCCAGCCACGTCAGAGTGCATGCCCTCCATGTAGGCAACCACCTGGCCTAATTTTTTGTCATGGTCACTGAAGGCATTGAGCAGGGCTGTCTGGCCCACGCAAAGTTGGCGCAGGAGCTCTACAGACTCAGCACTGAGGGCAGCAGGGGGGACAGGTGCAGGTTCAGCGGTGCCAGGTGTGAATCTAACTCGTTCCCTCTTACTGACACAGACACGGGCAGCACCAGAGGAAGTGGATGGGAGGGTGGGCACTGGCCGCTGTGTGGTAGTAGATGATGCAGAGTCCCCATTCCCTGTGCCTTCCAACATGGATGCATTCCCGCTGGCATCAGATGATGTTGTACTCTGTGTCTCAGGCACGGATTCCTCCTGCATACTCCGGTCCCCCTCAGATGCGCTGGTTGGCTCTGTGTCACTGGCCTCCGGTGCAGCTGTAGTGCTACCCTCGCCACCAACGCCACCACTGGTTCCCGGCTCCTGTTCCTCCATGTCCACTGTTGATCTGCATGAGAGAGAGATGCAGGGCTGTGTCAGTGTCATCATCAGGACAAAGCAAACCAATCAATGCAGTACAAGAGATGACCAAATCTACATGGTGACCACCACACCCTGCAATCACATTGCAACTACACACTACATAGGCCACAACAGTGCCTGTAACCCTGAATATCTGCCATGTTGAGGCCACACAGCACAACACCCTGCCCGTGGATGAAGTGAACCAGACAAACAACTTACTCTGCACCCACCTAGGAACATGATGTGGGGACACCACTTATTACCACTGACAGACCTTGAGGGAACAGGAGGGGACAACACACACACCTATTAGGACATAACAGTACACATTGGCAAGTAGGCCATACCAACGACCATGTGGTACTCTGGGGCACATTCTTGTCTGATGTGTGTGCCTCACCGATCATGGTGAAAGCAAATTAGGCATACATGCAGTCACACTGCAGTCACAGTGGACACTGCTGTTCATCCCGTAATAGATTCCCCACACCATCCCAATGTTGAATGACCATGTAGATGCTAACACATCTGGCAATGGGAAAGCACTGCAGGTAGACTCACCCTTGTAAGGGCAGTTTGGGCCAATGCATGACACTGGCACCCATCCCAGGAGCCACTCACATGACACAGCACAGCACCACCCAACAAACATCACATGGGCCACCGCTGCCCCAGGCCCTGTACATATGCATCCGCTCACAGGCAGTCATCCTCCCCAAATACTCACCCCTGTTTTGCTGTTGGTGCTTCTTCAGACGTGCATCCAGCTCAGAATGAGTCACTGCCAAGATGCGCCGTGCCAAACGCCCAGTGTGTGGTAGCAGCCCCAATGTCATCTCTGCCACGTTCTTAGCCAGTCGGCTGATGTCGTCCCACCTCTTGTAGAAGTGGGTGCGTCGTCGGTTGGATACCCCCAGGGTTTGCACCTTTGCTGCAATGGCCCTCCACACTGCCTTACGCTGGTGTACCTTGAGCTGCAAGCATAGGAGAAGAGAAGGGGAAATGATCAGTGAGACAGTGTCATGGACCAACATCTATCAGTACAGTAGCAAGACACAGACTCATTACCAATTGTAATCTCCTTCCATCCCAAACTGGGGTGCACCTCACAAGGGTACTCTGTATGGGCCGAACAGATGTGATTGCCTGCATTTATGAGGGCGTACAGGGTCCCTGATAAACTCACCAGTGGCGTAACGAAACTTGAGGGGGCCCCCCTGCAAAGTACATGGAGGGGGCCCCCCATTGTCCGCACCAGTCAAGAGTTCTCAGGCCAGCGACCTGCCATACTGCAGGGGCTCACCCCAGCCATAAAAAAAGGATTCTGGTTTCTCCATTGGTCACATCCGCCCTCTCATCGGGCAATTTACATACATCAGTAAATACTGCTGCTTCGCCCTCCAGCAAAGTTACATAACACTGCATCCAGTCGGCCTACCAAACACATCCTCCTACTTGATGACCCACCTTCAAGCGAAGCCCGCTCAGTTAACCACATTCAAACGCCTACCACATCCGTCATGCCTGCTACTAACGCATCCATTACACTCTACTCTCACCCCTACGAAACACGCAATTATGCTTTCTGCCCACCTTTAAAACGACCCCTCGTATATCCCTACGATCCCATGACTGGCGTGCACTGCTCCCCTGTCTATCACCAACGGCAAAGACAGGAAGACTGATGACAGGTCCCCATCTAACTGCCGTCCTTCTCAATGCCACTGTGGAAGTTTAAAACATGTTAAACAATCTCTTCAACTAACCACTCCAAAACAGTTCTTGCTGCTAGCCTCTACAGCATCAAAGACGTTCCTGCTACTTTTCATCCTCTGCATGATGCACAAATGATATTAAATGTACAAAGGGTCCGATTTTTGTTTCCACACGCCAACATTAATTTACACTATGTACCCCACTAAACCGTACCTCCTGTCAAAGGCAAACCTGATTCCATGTGTAGCACCAGTCAGCAACTACCCCACGGACAAACACCAGAGAGATTGCGTGATTCATGTAATTAAACCTATAGTAACAGAATAGCATTTCCCACCCACTGTCAGCCCAGCAAAGTCTGCAACCGCACAGTAGCCATCAATACCGGCAACATCTAAAGCACATTTCCACTTCCTTTCAATGGCAGCCCCTGATACATATACCTATGACTTCTGGGCGGCATCTACCACAGACCACAGCATTCTTTGTCACCCTAAGACTAACCGAATGCTGTCGGTGAACACTTCTCTTCCCCCTTCTTTACTAATAACTAATGGAGGATAACAAAAAAAATATATAGTATTTTCTTATGCAAATAGCGTATCAAGCATTTGCTGCCCGCAGACCTCACCAGATCCATACATATCAATAGTCTGCTATCGCACCATCCTGTCAACCCTATTATTATCTGGAGATGTTTTTATCCCTTCGGTGAACTGGAAAAAGCAATACCGTGCACGGAAACTAGTCCCTTTAAAAACCTTGCTACATATACAGGCTTGCAAAGCACTTACTTGTTTTACTAACTATCGTAAAGCAAACAGGTAACTCATTGTTATATTAAATAGATTGTAGAACGCGCAGCTACCCCAGCAGAGGGGCATCCAGACGCTCAAATGGAGAGACCACTAAAAAGGGCACGAGAAGCTAAGGTGACGGGAAAAGATACGTTTTTATTGCCGTACGGAACGCCAAGTAGTTTTTCAAACTGCGAATAGACAAAGGGAGATAATTCCATAATTTGGCTGTCCGAGTGCGGAAAGCGCGCCCACCGCCCTGTACTCTCCTCACCCTCGTAACTACCGCCAAATGTTGGTCCGTAGAACGGAGTCGGAGGGAGGGAATGTAGGGTGCGATGAAGGTGGCTAGAATGCCAGGTGAAGATGAACTCAAGATTTTAAACGCGAGGCACAGGGACTTAAACTCCAGAGGTCTGGGCACTGGCAGCCAATGTAGCTGGTGGATGGCAGCAGAAGTGGAGCAGGTTCTCGGGATCCCATTCTCAGATTAGAATTACTGCTTAGAAGTGTTTTAGTTAATACTGAGACCTAGGATTATTTTTTTGCATGTCTGCCAGACATTTGTTCTTCCCTGCATGGGCACACTATTAAACAATACAATTTAGCTTAACAAATTGTTCAGAAATGTACCAGAAGGTAAAGAAACAGCCCATATTATTTTTCCAAAGAAAAATGGACAATCGTCAACTTTATACCCCATGATATAAAAGCCATAGCTGGTCCAAATCCATGCCACCTAAATCTACCACACACAGCACATTTGAACAGCTCGATAAAACTCATATTTCCACTTCTCTCCATACCACATAATACCAGGTCACATAATAACATTCCACACAACTTAATACCACTCCAAACCACATAATTACACTCCTCACAACATATTTACACTCGGCTCCAAAACACATAATTACCCTCCACAAAATACAACTCTGCAACATGCTGCATAATGCCACTATGCACAAATATACACCACAACATACCACATAATTCCACACATCACACAATTTCAAAATTCATACCCACACAATTCATCACAGAACATAATTACACGCCACATAATACCACTTAGCACCACATAATTAACCTCCACAAAATTAAGCTCTACTTCATATTGGATAAATACAGTCCACATAAATCCAGTCTATGCCACGTAGCAACAATCCACATAACTACACTTCACACCATGCCTCATAATACCACTCAACATAATTTTCACTCAACACCACACACTTCCACCTCGTCACAATTCAACTCTACAAATTTCCATTCCATACCACATAATTCAACAACAAACTACATAATTCAAACCAACAACACAATTTCTCAACATACCACATGCATCCAATCTACTCCACAAAAATCCACATCATGCGCCAATATTTAATAGCACACCACATAAATCAATCCACTACATACCACTCCACAACACAAAATACCATTCCAGATAATCCCACTCCAGGACACACAATCCCAAACAGAAAATGCATAGGTAAAATACAGTGTCCTTTGCAACGTCAATAGCTCTAACTCTCACAAATGCGAGACCAATTGCATTGCAAATGCTTACTTACCTTCCAATGTGTCCCAGCAGATCCTGTTCCAGGAGCTGCAAACATTTGCCTGTCCCTGTCAGCATTTTGCTGCCTCGTCGGAGGCGCATCATCCCATAACACAATGCAAAGCAATACTCTACAAAAACATGCAAATAGGCTTGGTTCCTTCTACTGTTTTATATTCTCAGATCATAAACTATCTCGAAAAGACTCCTCCCAATATATTCCCAAAAGCCTGCATCAACAACTGACCTTCAGTTAAAGTTATTTACCTCTCCTTACTGTCCACCCTCATCTTCCCTTAAGGTTCATGTCTGCCTGACACATTTTCTACTACTCTATCTATGCCAATTGTCACATCTCATTTCACAGCTCACACTCTGGTTCTTTGAAATCATAACCCTACAACCTAAAAATACTTACTCTCCTCTAGACTATCTATACTCGTCACAAAGCATTTCTATGCCTCGTTCAGGGTAGTAAGTGCAATTTCAATGCAAACACAAACAATAAAAAAAGACAGTACCATCAAACATATATTTTTCTTTCTTTTTTTTTGTAGAGTTTTATATAGGGCAAACTAGACCCGAACCGAATCAGGTATCAGGGCGCTTTACATAGCACCAGTTACTTTACATGAGGGTACACATTACTTCAGGATGCACACTTCCAACAAACTTTCCATATCCAACTGAAATTCGTCGTGCATGGCGAATAGATGTTTTACAACTTTCAGTTGGAACTTAATGGAAGCTTGACTTTTTTTTTACAGAGCTGGCGACAAAGATCATCGCCCAGATAAGACCGATGACTTTTAATAGTATGTATGTTCCATTTCTGAGAGAACTTTATCTCAGTGGCATGTTTCTTTTTCCAGAGATAAGGAAGTAATCTCACTCTACTCAAAATTGAAATGCTTCCGTTCTTAGCGCTCAAATCATTGATAGTGGAAAGTTAAAACAAATAGGGTTGTACCACTGCTCCTACTTCCAGCGACCACTACGAGTACCTTATTATGCAAGTGAAGACAAAACAGAGAAAACCATGTCATGCATGAGCTTTGTACAGTGTGCGATTACAGTGGCTATTCTTTTATGAGAAAGAGATGGAAAAGTTTGGGTCTCATAACAGATTGCATAACAAACAAACCTGGTTTCCATCCAGATTTAAATGAACACCGTCAGGAAATGAGTTGCACCTTTTGTGCCATTCACATAGTAGGCAAGTTTAAAAAGGTTAAACTGGGGGAATATGGTGTAGAAAGCAACTTTAACTGGGTAGACAGATTTTCCGAAAACGGGACATACATGCGTCTGGTCGGTCATACATTAGCCATACGAATTACACCTGAGGTGATGCAATACCTAAACAACACTGTTATCTACAAGGAGGAGCTTCGCGGGCAACCAAGATGGCCGCGTAAGCTCAGAGCTCCGCGGACCTTCCGATCCTCCGCAAACATCCTGCCCGCAATCCTGATCCACGTGGGTGGATACTTGTTGCTGATGGTCCACTGAGGCGAGAACCGTTTTCAGATCACGAATCGGTGTTTCCTACGCTGAGCTACGTCGAGTGGGACTCCGTGCCAGTGCAGTGCCATTGTCTCTCCGGACTCCGCCACTACGCACTGCCGCTCGGCGGAGTGCCTGCCTGCCTTCACCAACGTCGAGGTGTTCTGGTTAGCGGAGCGATCCTGAGACGGCCTCCTACGGTCCAACCCGGACAAATCTCCAGCTCCTTGGGCTCGGACTTGCCTGGCATAGTCCTTTGTTCTTTCGGACCTAACATGGCGGGCAAGGGGGACCTCGATAAGACATCGAACAAAGGCGCCCGCGGCAAAACACAGCAACAACAGAACAGGATTGAGCGCTATACCCAACCAAAGAAGCCGCCTGTTACTGGACCCTCTGCCAAGAACATCCCGCACTCGGGCTCGCCGGACGGCTCTGAGCCCACTCTGAGCGATATTATGGGGGCCATTACAAGTTTCCGGGCGGATATGCAGCAACAGCATGAAGTCCTTACGCACAAGGTGGATGGTATGGCTGTCGACCTGACTCTCAAGCCGACTTGGGTAAAACTAATGATCGAGTCAAGAATTTGGACATCAAGACATCCAGTCTGACGGGAGACGTCTCGGACCTACAAACTGAAGTCCGGAACCTGCAGAGGACTGCGGAGCAATTCGCAAGGCGGCTGGAGGACTTTGAGAGCCGTGCCAGGCGTCAGAACGTCCGCATTGTCGGAGTACCGGAGGGGTCGGAGGAGGCGGCGACGGACCTCCTCGTGGAAGACCTGATCAAGACCCATCTGGCACCGCCTGACCTTAGCAACTTTTTCTCGGTGGAGCGAGCCCACCGAGTGCCGGGTGGCCCGCCGAAGTCGGGCGTGGCACCCAGACCCATCGTAGCCCGGCTGCTCAATTTCCGAGACAGAGACGCGGTCCTGCAGGCTTCCAGACGGCAAGGACCGCTTAAATTCCAGAATGCCGACGTCCATTTCTATCCGGACTTTACCAGGACGGTTCAGCGACAGCGCCAGAGCTACGCCGGGGTGAAGCGAAGACTACGAGACCTGGGATTCAAGTATTCCATGATGTTCCCAGCCAAGCTCCGGATCGAGCACGAGGGTCGTGCCCTTTTCTTTGACTTTGCTGAAAATGTAAGTGACTGGCTGGACACTTTATCGCCGCGCCGAGACGCACAGGATGAACATGAAGGTGGTGCTGCTGGCGGCCCGGACCTATGAGACTTGGCTCTATAGTGGGTGATTCATCGTCTGTTATATTTACCTCAAATGACTATCGGATGTAGCTTTATGATACCGTATTAACTTTCCTGTCTATACATGGAGGGTGGCGGGGGGTGTTCGCGGAGATTCCTCACTCCTCTGGGTGTCTTCTTGTAGAGTAGTTATGGGGCGACAGGCACACTGCTGGTTGGGGGGGCTTTTTAGTCATATGCAGGGGTGCAGGGTGGGGGGTGCAACTATGCAAGTTTTATTGTTCGTTTGTTCTTTCTCTTTTTCTTTCTTAAGGCAATGGACTGTGTTTTTTACTGTAAACTTGATGATTGAGTTGATTGGAGTCGGATGGGGCGGGTTGTTGGATGATGGGGGGTAGGAAATTAAAAGTGCTTAGCTGGAATGTCAATGGACTAGGTGACTGAGTTAAGAGAGGGGTGGTAATTCAACTAATAAAGAGGCACATGCCTGATGTTGTGCTTCTGCAAGAGACGCACTTGGTGGGAAACTCCTGTAGGGCCCTAAATCGTAAGGGTTATAAAATGGTTGCCCATTCTGGGTTCTCCTCGGGTTCCCGGGGGGCGGGCATCCTTGTGCGTGCGTCCCTTCCCCTTGAAATAGACGTCACGATGCTTGATGATAGGGGACGCTACGCAGCTGTGGCGGGAAGATGGGAGGGGCGTTCCTTAGCGCTGCTTTCGGTTTATGTTCCCCCAGGCCTCCAATCTAGCACCTTTCGAGACCTTGGTGGCGCCATCTTGTCCCTGCCTTCGGGCTTATTGGTCCTAGGGGGTGATTTCAACTCAGTCTGCTCTGGCACCCTTGATCGCCAGCCGCCGAGGGACCTACGGGGTTCCCAAACGTGGCTGCCGACCTTCCTTGACTCTATGGGTCTGGTGGATTGTTGGCGGCTACTGCATCCTGCGCTCCGCCAATTTTCATTCCTTTCCGGTGCCCATGGGAGCCTGTCCCGTATAGATTATGTTCTCACCCTGGCGGCGCAGTCGCCTGCCGTGTCCGAGGCCCGTTTTCTGGCAAGGGGCGTCTCTGATCACTCTCCGTTGTGGGTCTCATTTGATTTTGGTGTCGTCCTGTCCAGCCGTCCGGTAGCGGTGAATCCTTGGTATTTCCGCAACCATAAGACTCGTGCACTCCTTGCTAAGGCCATCGACTTATATTTCACTGAAAATGCGGGATCCGTTGGCTCGGCGATCACCCTGTGGGAGGCGTTCAAGACTGTGTTGCGGGGTGAAGCCCTAGCTCTCATTGCGGAGGCTAAGCGAGCTCGTGATGCCGACCTTCTGCATGTGGAGGAAGAAGTCTTGGATCTCGAGTCCCGTTTGGGGCCTGAGCCAGACCCTTCTCTCCTACACGAACTCTCCCTGAAACAGTCGGAGTATCATGATCTCGCTACGAATGCCGCCCTGGTTTTGGCCAAGGAGCAGCAGGGCCGCATTTATGACATCAGCGATAAGGCCGGTAAATGGCTGGCCTGGTTGGATAGGCGGGAGATGGCAAGCCGGGTGGTTCCGGAAATCCTGGGCGAGGACGGAGTGGTGGTCACAGACCCGAGCGCTATTGCCGAGTCTTTTGCAGACTATTTCCGTGGTGTTTATACAGCCGGTTCGGATCGCTCCGAGGCCGATTCAGCTGAGTTCCTCTCAACGATTGACCTCCCCTGTCTTTCTGAAGAGGAACGTGTCGATATGGACCGAGATATCACCGCGGACGAGATTGCTTTGGCGATCCGTGCCTTGCGAGCGGGTAAAGCTACCGGCCCCAATGGCATACCGGTTGAGTTATACAAGATTCGGCCGGATGTGATCTCTCCTTATCTGAGAGGTATGTTCCTCCGTGCCCGTGAAGAGGGAGTCCTTCCCTTAGACCAGCGGCTGGCCACCATAGTGGTCATTCATAAGGAAGGCAAGCCGCGGGATGTTTGTAGATCCTACCGCCCTATTTCTCTCCTCAACGCGGAGCCCAAGATCCTGGCTAAACTACTTGCTAATCGGCTGGTCGGTGTTATCAGCGACTTGGTACACCCGGACCAATCCGGTTTTATTCCCCGCCGCAACACTGCCCTCAACCTGAGACGACTGCACGGGGTCATGGCCAGAGCTCACGCTCTGAAGGAACCGGCGGTACTGCTTCCCTTGATGCCACGATGGCCTTTGATTCCCTGGAGTGGAGCTACTTATGGGCGGTGCTAGCAAAGCTTGGGTTTGGACCGGGCTTCCTGGGCTGGGTGCAACTTCTTTATGCATGCCCGCTGGCTGCTGTCACAGTTAACGGTCGCATGTCTGCTTCTTTTGCGCTTCACCGTGGCACTAGACAGGGTTGCCCCTTGTCTCCACTCCTGTTTGCGCTGGCCCTGGAGCCACTTGCGGCTATGCTACGCTCACACCCTGACTTGCATGGGATCACCTGGTCCCCGGGCTTTGAGGACAGGGTCTCCCTGTATGCGGACGACATCCTGCTTTACCTCACCTCTCCCTGTAAGTCGCTTATTGTGGCATGTGACGTGCTCAGGCTGTTTGGGCGCTATTCGGGACTGATTATCAACTGGGCCAAATCCTCCCTTTACATTCTCAAGGGCGACACGCCGCGCCTCCCTAGGGGTTGCAACATACAACTGGCCGGACAAGGTTTCAAGTACTTAGGAATCTACATATCGAGTAATCCTAAGGCGAGGTATGACTACAACTTACTCCCGCCTCTCCAACGACTGCGGAGGGATGTGGATAGTTGGCACAAGCTTCCGCTTTCTCTCCTGGGCCGGGCGGCATTGTTTAAAATGATGTCCCTGCCCAGGTTCTTGTATGCCTTGCAGAACACCCAGGACCTTGTTCCGGCTCGCTATTTTAGAGAGGTCGAGAGCCTGCAGCGCGCCCTGCTTTGGGAGGGTCGGCCCCGCGTCGCCGTCCAGAAGCTTACGTTGCCGTGGTATGACGGGGGCATCGCGCTACCAGATGTGCGGGGGTACTACTGGTCCTCTCAACTTACTGCCATTAACCATGGCCTCTATGGCCCCGCGGACAGCCCGGGCTATGCTATGGATAGGTGGCTTTTGCAGGGAGGCAACTATTACCGCGCCCTCTATTCCAGATCCTTTGATCGGCGCCTTACAGGCCCGACCAAGGCGGCGGTCCACACGTGGCGAACGATCACTAAGATACAGGGCTGGCAGGGCAGACTGACGAGATTCACCCCTCTATATGATTCCGATATCCTAGGCAAGCTCTGGCACACCAAGGGTTTTGACAAATGGGACCTCATAGGTATCTCGAGGGTGGAAGACATGCTAGTCAAGGGGGAGGTCAAGACTTTTCCACAACTACAGGCTGAATACCGCTTGGGTGGATCGGAGTTTTTCCGTTATGCTCAACTCAAGCACGCGCTAACTGCCGCTAGGCCAGAGGAGGGCAAAATCCCCGAAAGCTCCCCCTTGGAGGACAGAATTCTGGACGGGCATATGCCAGATAGCGCCATTTCTTTGTCCTACAAGAAGCTGATCAATGTTAGAGTCGACCTCCTCCAGCGCTTGCGAGAACAATGGGTGGCCGACGGCCTGGAACTGGACGACGAGGACTGGCAGAGTGCTGTGTCCTCCCCTAAGGAGGTCGCCATTTCCTCGCGTCTGCGGCTGGTACAGTTTAAAATCCTCCACCGGGTGTATGTTACCGGCCCCCGGCTTGTGCGTATGGGCTTCTCGCCTGATGGCTTTTGTCGTCGTGGCTGCGGAGCCCTTGCTACTTTCATGCATATCTTATGGGAGTGCCCCGTTATTGCCCCTTATTGGGAGAGGGTACACCGAGTGATGAGGGAGGTGACTGGAGTCGAGTTGGCAGCAGAGGCGCGTAGGTGCCTCCTCAATGTCTGGGAGCCGAATGACTACAACGCGGCGCAGATTCGTTGGGCTACATTGGGCAACATGGTTGCTAAGAGGGATATAGCGCAGAAATGGGGCTCTAACACGGCCCCCCTGGTGGTGCAATGGAAGGCCAACATGGATTGGTGCATGCTACGTGAGAAGACGGTGTACGCTGCCAGGGGAAGGCCTCAGACATGGAATAAGGTGTGGGGGGCATGGAATGCTTACAGGGGTGACCTGTGCCTACCACCGGAGCCTATTCCCCGCGAGGAACACCTGTCGCCGTAGCCGATGACACCAGCTATATTACTCATGTTGTAGTTCTCCTGCTCCTTCCTCTCCCCCCTTCTTACATCCTACTTACGTTCTTCTCTAAATCTTACCTGACCTCTGACGCCTCCTACTGACTCATATGCATTTCTCTTCCTCCATTGCCTCTCTTCTGCGCCCTTTGGCGCCTCTGTACTGGTTCTTGTTTGTATATAAAATAAAAAAACAACCTGCATTGTCCTGATATGAATCGCTTTGCACTCTACTCCTCCTGATACCATGCTGCCTTGCCTCCGGGATGTTAGGCTGAATAGCTGTGTGCTTTGATACAATAAAGGTTTTAAAAACTTTAAAAAAAAAAAAACACTGTTATCTACACAAAGCTGAGCGGGTATAAGTAAGAGGTAAAAAAAGAAAAAATACAATAGAATTATTTATTTAGCTATGCAAGATGCTGCGCTGACCGCTACTGTGCGCTTTAACACTCCAGAAATTAACACATACGAAGAAGAGCAATTAATACCAGAGCTCCTTCCAAATCAACTGGTAAAGACTCGAGAGGCTGCTAGCCGAGGAGCTCTTTTCACAGTTGTCGTCACACACTGAAGCACTTAGACCTAGAGGTGGGCGGGCCACTTATAGCATGAACCGGGCTCTGAGTCAGCTCCAGGTTCTCATGGAACCTCGAGCCCAAACAAGCCAAGTTTTCACGTGGTTCTGTCTGCCACCTGCGCTCTACTGTAGCTCACAAAGTTAAAAACAAAGCACCAACAGTTGTGTTAACCCCTTCCATGCTGATGACGGCCCCCGGCCATCATGCATCACAGTGCTCGTGTGCTGATGACGGCTGGGGGCCGTCATGAACGAGCCCACTCATTAGAAGTGCCGCAGAGGCGCAGAATCGCGGCCGCGCCCAAGGGGTTAAAAAAAGACAGATATCCCTTTAGTGGTTGACTTGTACAAAGTGAAACCAGAAAGCCCAGGAGGAATCTCAACTTCCCCACTTAACCACACTGTATTCTTAGGCAAATATTTTGCATCAGCCCCCTTTCTTCATTACCTCTCAATATAAACCTATAATGTAACTTATTAATGTCAAACCTGTCGCATGTCAAAGGAATGTTCTATTTTAATTTTGAAGAGAATGTACTATATTTTGAATGACGGTAACATTTCCAGGGCTCGACTGGTGCAAGGGCTCTAAGAGCCAACCCAGACCCTTGGGAGCAGATCTACAAGAAAGTGCTGCAGCGGGCACCGCAAGACTTTTGGCTGCGCCACGCTCCAGCACTTTCAGAGCACAGGAATGCGACATATTTACAAGAATATGTCGCATTCTTGTGCTCTCCCCTGCGCCGGCACACAAACAGATGCCATGCGCCGGCACATGCACCCTTGCACCATGGTGCAAGGATGCCTGCTCCATGGGGAGATTGTTTTTGTGCAGGAAGGGGCACCTTCCTGCACAAAAACAATCACGAAAGGCGTTTTCCTCTTTCAATGCGTGCTGTAGAATGCAGCATGCATTGAAAGAGGAAAAAATTAGGAGAAAATAAAACATTTCTCCTCTTGCACCTCCCTACGACACCTCATGGGTGGCGTAGCATTCAGACGCATCTCCAGATTTACGATTTCTCGTAAATCTGGAGATGTGTCTTGTTCCATGGGTGTTGCTTGGGAACACCCACAGCAACACCCATGGAACGCCCATTCAACGCAAAGTGCTGCGTGTGAAGGGGCCGTATTTACAAGGAGAGGAAAAGTCACGCAGGGTGGCTTTTCCTCTCCTTGTAAATATGGAGGAGCCTCCTGCGCCACCAGTACATCACGAAAAGTGACGTAGTGGTGGCGCAGGGGGCTGTACTGGTGGCGCAGGGGGCTTGTAAATCTGCCCCTTGGACTCTTCCCTTTTAATTTGTTGGTGTGCCACTGCCCACCTCTACTAAGACTCTGGAACGCCGAAGATGGACCCACTGGCTCTAACACACATCATCCACAGGCATAGAAACATCATTTTAAGGTCTAGAAACACCCTCCCATCCCATGAGCCTGTTAACTTTATTTATTGATTCATTTAATGCGATTTTATATAGCGCGAACATTACCCGAAGGTGTCAGGGCTCTTTACATAAAAACCAGTTGATCATAAGCTCATAAACTCATAAGCATTGATACAGGATAAGTGTATTTAGCATTGATACAGGATAACTGTATTGTCCTTTTGATGTATGTACGTTTATTGAAACCATCAAGGGAATAAATCAATCCATTGAATAAACAAGAATAAGGATTCCCTGATGTCTCTTTGCTTGACGTTTGGTATGAGAGAGCCACTGGGACAGCAGGTATTTTTGTTAGTTCTGCAGTATGCTTTCCCGTGATGCCCCATTTGAAGCAAGCAGTCAGTGCAAATGACAAGTTAAATTTCACAAGACTTTTATAGTATCTGAAATGCTGTCGTGATATGATACCAAAATGGGCATCTGGGGTTGATAAAGAGAGTTTTCTAGTTTGGGAGGAGATGGTACCCTAGCCTGTTCCAACTGAGAGTAAATAGATTAACAGACAATAGATCTGTCTGCAGCAAATTCTTACGTAGGCACGTGTTTCCCGCCACAAAAGGTAGCCACCAGTCACCGTACCTTAGTGCACTTCCACAGCTTTCATTTTTTATAAATTAATATATTCACTGTTTCTTCCTTTGTCACCTTTCAGTTGATGTCTCAACATTTCAATCCTTGCAAGAACTCTTAACAATTAATAAAAATGTTCCAAATTTTGAAATAAAACAAGCATTGGCATTGACAATGGGTCTGGTGTATGAATTAAGGTGCCTTAACTGCACTGTACATGAAACCATCTGGTGGGGCCTTAGTCGGGATCCCCCGGCCTCACAAAAGCTCATCAGTTCTGACAAAATCTAAACACCTCGTGGCAGCAGCATGTGGCAGTTCACCACTGTTGACCGAGAGGATAAGGGCAGAGCGTGTTTCAGTCACTCACCAAAAGAACAGCTTGGAGCAGAAGTTGGCGTCTGTAGGGGGTTGAGTTTCTCGTCCCTGGCCGTGGCTTCCATACTCCATTCTCCTTTAGCAAGAGCAGGCAGCCGGGTCTGCTGTAGCGCACCAAGCAACGAAGGTTCACTTTACACACAACTAGCCCGTGCAGAGGCCGTGCCTCTGATGAAAGCTCATTCTGGGGCCCCCACCCCCTTCCTCCTTCCGGGCCTGGCTCTCACTGAAGAGAAACAATGTCAGTTGAAACATTGTTTCTCTTCAGGCAGAGGGAGGGGGCGAGGGGCTCCTAGCAGACTGCAGACAGCCGACAGCCTGCACCTGCTTCAGAGCCTCACAGAGCTGATCTCCACCGAGGAGCTGGGGGGCCCCCTTCACCTACTCAAGGCTGAGGGGCCCCCCCCGCACTGCGGGGTCTGCAGGGGTGTTTGTTACGCCCCTGAAACTCACACACATGCAGGATGACTGCCCTGAACACCCTCAGTGGCTTGCACACATCTCCAGTCCTATGCACATCTGGCCACTACATACATCACATATCTACCTGTGTCTGTGTGTAGAATCACCGTGTGCATGACTGGGCAGCATTCAATGAGCATGGCCTGTGAACATATGTGTATGTAATGTGTGTGGAATCGGGCTACATGGACTCACCAACAAACTAGCCACCTACACAAGTCTGATTGTGTGCAATTCTCAGGGCTGAGATGGTGCATATCTGTATTTCAGTGTGAATGAACAAGACTAAGGACACAGTAAGTACAGTGATGTCATCTTGTCTTGGTGGGTGGGCACTGGGCATAGTCTCAGGGTTCATGCTGAGCCGGACTACAGGGGCACACAGAAACAAGCACCTAAGCAATTACTGTCCTGGCACCTGCATGTCCAACATCCTGTGGCTCTGTACGGCTGACAATGTAACACACTCCACTGAGACATACAACTTCAGGCAGGGTAAACCGTGACATTGGGGCACACACACTCCTTCTCCCTGAGACAGTATGTTTGTCAGTGTATGACACAACCCCACACCCTCAGGCATATACTGCAGCAGTACAACTACATCTCTGACCTCCCTGCCATACTCCTCCCTTTACGATGACTTACCACAACATTGGGTGCCCCATATAGCCTTGGGTACTGTGCCAGCACCTCGTCCACAAAGGCCTCCAGGTCCGCTCTTGTGAATGGACTGGCACTGATCTTCTCTGTCCTTGTCATCCCTGTGGACATGGTACACCTGTGGTAGAAGTGGGTGGTGAGGGGTCCCAGGCAGCAAGCTTTGGAGGCAGCAGCAGGAGAGGGTCCCAGGCAGCAAGGCTCTGGAGGCAGAAACAGGAGAGGGTCCCAGGCAGCAGGCTTTGGAGGCAGCAGCAGGAGAGGGTCCCAGGCAGCAGGCTCAGGAGGCAGCAGCAGGAGAGCGTCCCAGGCAGCAGGCTCTGGAGGCAGCAGCAGGAGAGCGTCCCAGGCAGCAGGCTCTGGAGGCAGCAGCAGGAGAGGGTCCCAGGCAGCAAGGCTCTGTAAGTACAAGCAGGAGAGGGTCCCAGGCAGCAAGGCTCTGTAAGTACAAGCAGGAGAGGGTCCCAGGCAGCAGGCTCTTGAGGCAGTAGCAGGAGAGGGTCCCAGGCAGCACGCTCTGTGAGCAGTGGAAATGTGAGGCTCGCTCCCACAGATTTATAGCCCCCTGGGATCGTTTCTCAGATGCCAAGATGCAACAATTGGCTGTCCAGGTCTGCCTTTTTCAAACCCATCCAATGACCGTCTCCGGGGTTGTGGAGTACACCTAAAGCGATTATCAAAACTGCTTCATGCCACCACAGTCATCGCTCCCATTGGCTGTAGGCAATGCTCCATGGTGGTGATGCATCACAGGGGCCCGGGGTGTGCTACCGCGATGGTGCATCTTTCAAAAGCATCCAATGACCGCCTCAGCGGTGGCGGAGCACGCCTTCCACGATTTTCAAAACTGCTTCATGCCACCGCAATCATCACTCCCATTGGCTGTAGGCAAAGCTCCATGGCGGTGAGTTCCCCTGCAGGGGCCCGGGGTGCGCTACCGCAATGGTGCATCTTTCAAAAGCATCCAATGACCGCCTCCGCGGTGGCAGAGCACGCCTTCCGTGATTTTCAAAACTGCATCCTGCCACCGCAATCGTCGCTCCCATTGGCTGTAGGCAATGCCCCATGGCGGTGTCACACCACCGTGGCCAGGTGGTAGCTACCACGATTTGGGCGGCGGAGCATGCCCACCGCCACCTACCCATGTCTCCATGCCAATGACTCCCGCAATTGTGAAGGGAGTGGTGCTGATGTCACACCGCTGGTGCCAGGCGGTAGCTACCGCGATTTGGGTGGCAGAGCATGCCCACCGCCACTTACCCATGTCTCCATGCCAATGACTACCGCGCTTGTGAAGGAAGTGGTGCTGGTGTCACACCGCCGTGGCCAGGCAATTGCTACCGCAATTTGTGTCACATGCTATGGCAATGTCCATTGTGAACACAGTACACAGCGGAGACATGGTTAAGGGCACATCATCGTGCACACAATGCCATTATTCCATCAAATCCACAGGTGGACGCATGTGCTGTGGTTGGCTATGTATGACGTACATCGGTCTGTGGGCCCTGCCATGTCAATTATGCATTTGATGGTTGATGATGCGTGACAGTGTTGTAGTGGACTAAAAAATGTGTAACAAATCAATGTGCTGTGAATCATTGCTGACCTTGGCAAGGCTTGTCTCACTGTATGGTGTTGTTACTTACTTGTGCTTTCATATCTGATCATGCACCCCAATGACAGTTCGCGCCTACTGTGATCATTGTGTTGTGGATGTGTGCCAAGTTTACATGATGCATTGAGGTGTGATAGGTACATCAGATGAATATGAGACAGTCATGTTAATTTTACACACCTTGGCTGGATGGTACGCTACAAGGCGTGCACATGTGAAATGTGGGGTTCAGTATGTGTGCATTTACATTGACCTATGTGTTGTTTGCGGTACTTGTGCATAGTAAATGGAGAGGTGTGTCCTCTGTATGTCTCAAATGTATACCCATGTAACCTGGAGTGTCACGCATTTCACATGGCAGTCTTCCTTTTTCCGTGACATCCTTGACGGGATGTGCTGTGGGCATCTCATGAAGGTTGTCATTGACATGTGTCCATGTTCTTCTCAACTAGGAGGAGACCTAATCTCCTAAGTCACTTGACACTGCTGGAGGACATGGAGGATGTTGCAATCATTTGAAAATTCCGCCTCGACAGAACCACCCTGAAGACCCTTTGTGATATGTTGGAGCCCCACCTGCAGCCTTGTTGCCACTACCCAACTACTTTCACACCAATGTACAAAGTGATGGCAGCCCTCCATTTTTTTGCAACTGGTTCCTTCCAGGAGACTGTGGCCAGCGCTGCAGGGATGTCGCAACCCATGTTCAGCCTGGTGTTGAGGGATGTACTTGCAGCCATGATGATCTATAAGGATAGATACACACATTTCCCCAGGGGAGCACAATTGGCCGTTGTGAAGGGAGACTTCTATCCGCTGTGGAACATCCCCCATGTTGTTGGTGCCATTGATTGCACCCATGTTAGTCTGGTGCCACCACAGGCGTGTGGGCACATTTTTAGGAATCGAAAACATTATCACTCTATCAATGTGCAGGTGGTGTGCCTTGCGGACATGACCATGTCGCATGTGTGTGCTAGATTCCCCGGCTCAGCCCAAGACTCCTACATCCTGAGGAACAGCATTGTGCCCAGGCTAATGGCTAATCTGCTTCCAGAGCATGCTTGGATTGTGGGTAAGTATGCCTAGTGATATGACGTTCTGGGTGTGTGACCTGCTGCACTCTGCCTGTGCAACATTGCAATGTGTGTTTGTCATTCACAGGTGTCTCTGCATATCCCAGCCGCCCATGGCTGCTGAGCCTACTACGGAATCCCAGGACCCCGGCTGACATCAGGTACAATGAGGCCCATGGCTGGACCCGTCGTGTCATTGAGCGTACTTTTGGCCTGCTCAAGTCAAGATTCCGCTGCCTTGACAGGACTGGAGGTACACTGTCATACTTGCCTGGGAAGGTCTGCAAGACCATTGCGGCATGCTGTATGCTCCACAACATTGCCATTCACAAGGGGATTCCCCTGCTCCTGGATGATGGTGAGGACCCAAGGCCCCGCCTGTTCAGGGACCTGAGGACAGTGATGAGGACAGTGGAGAGGAGGGAGGAGATGACATGCGTCAACAGCTCATCACCCGCCACTTCACTTGAAGGTGGGTGACGAGGTACGACTTTTACATTGTCTGGTGTGATTGCTGTTGTTGTGAAGGGCTATGTGCGGATGGTACAGACAGGCACATGTTGAGTCACCTGTGTGTGGAAATGTGGCAATGACATTTCACCTGTGAACGTATATAGAACTCTGTTTGTTGACACTTGTTGCACATTGTGTTGTCTGCCTGTTGACTTATGTAGATGGTTGGTGTTGTGTTATGTCTGTGATGCCACACTAACGCCAGTGACTGTTGTTCTGTTGTGTCTCCCTAGGTGCCTCAAAATTATCCAGGCCTACATACTGTACATCTTCTGGATACATCATGGATATTTTGAACACTGTAAATATTGCACTAAAGACAAAGCTGCACCAATTGAAGTGTGTAAGGTATTTTATTTACAAAGTTGACATGTGAGGGGTGCGGTCAGGTTGACATAAAGGTGGTGATGGAGCAGTGAGTTTACAGTCAGAGTAAATGAGATGCAAGAGTAGACACCACATTGATGTGGTGACCCAGTCCAACAGACAGGTGCCATTCACAAGGCAGTGTGGGGAATGAAAGTCCAAACAGTCAATGCAGTGGGAAAGAAGGTTGCCATCAGGACTGGCTCTGTGACTGACGTTTGGCTGGTGCTTTGCCTCCAGAGACTCCCAGGTTCTTCTTTGGATACCCCCTTTATCGCTTTAGTGGGGGGCCTGCTGCATGGCCAGCGGTGTCCGAGGACTCACCCCTCTCTGTGGCTGCAGGGGAGAATGGTGCACTGTCATCCTGCAGCATAACAGAGGGGGGCAGAGGTGTTGTTTGAGACGCAGGCCTGCCTCTCAGTAACGCCACTTGCTGGGCCAAGAGGTCCACCATTTGTCCCATGAGGGTGTCGATGGATCTCATCAGCAGGATGGGCTCCCGTAATAGTTTGTCAGACCGGCCACTTTATCCCTGGACCTGTTCATAGGCCCCGATGACTCTGTTGAAGTGGTCCAGGGATGGTGTGCCAACCTCCTGAGGTCTGGGGTGACCCTGGCCCTCCCCCCTGCACTGCTGCCACAGACCTGTTGCCTCGCCACTGTGGGTCCCCACATACTCTCCCTGCAGGGGTGTGGGACAGAGGGCATGGTGGGAGTAGTAGTGTAGGCTTCCCTCCCACATACAAACCTCCCAAGCAAGATGGCTATCTACCTGTAAGGTGAGGGTGGACAATGCAATGGTGTTTGGGTTGTGCAAGAAAGTATATATCAGTGTGTTGGTTAACATTTGTTTGTACTTACCAGCCTCCAGTCCCCTGAATACTCCTGTGAGACTCTCAGGATGCTGTATTGCAAGCACCTTCTCCTCCCACGGTGTGAATGTTTTCAGTGGGATGGGAGGGCCACTGCCAGTCCGGTTAGCCAGCTCCCAGTTCTTGCTCCTCCTCTCTTTAACAACCCTCTTGAGATCATGCCACCGCTTCATGATCTCCTTCTTGGATCGCGGGGTGTTCCCTACTGCATTTACCCTTTGTACTATACTTTCCCACATTTGTGTCCTTGTGGCTAATGGTGTCTGTTGGACCAGGCTACCAAACAGTTGTGGTTCCACTCTGACTATCTCATTGACCATGACTGTCAACTCAGTGTTTGTGTTTGTGAGTGCAGGGGTGTGGGTGATGGGTTTGGTGTTTTTGTGTGAGGTGTGTTATGTGCTGGGGGATTGCTGGTGTGGTGGGTGCTCTGTGTTGTCTTGCCTCTCCTATCAGGTCTGATGTGTGCCCTTTGCTTCTGGAGTGTTGCAAAGGATTGTGGTCAGTGAACGGGCTGGTTTTATACTCAGCTGTGTGGGTGCGTCATAATGGGGTTTTGCTGTCAGATGTGTTGTGGAAGTTGTCCTGGTAAATGTATATTTTTGTTTAGCACTTTTGGATTTCATTCATTTGGGAGTGTTTTGTATATTTGGGGGGGTATGGCTAAATTTTTTGTGTGCAATGTTTGCCTTTGTTGTGCATCGCCCGTCATGTTTTATGAGGATTGTCCGCTGCGGTGGCCATGCTGCCGCTCTCCCGCTGGCTCTCCCATTCACTGCAGTGTGCGACCGCGGCGGTCGGAAACAGCGGTTCGTACCGCGGGATCATCGGGGATATACTAATTTCCCGTGCGGTGTCTCTGCTTTGCTTGTGGTGGGTTGTAGCTTTTCTGCTGCGTTTCCGACCGCTGCGGTCCGTTTTTGGACGTCACCGCCCGCGTAGGGCGGTTTTTGTTGGCCCGCCACTGCCGTGGTCGGTCTCTTTTGGCGGTTGTTCCTAATTTGATCGCCGGTTATTCCGCGATCCAGGCGGGCGGTTGTTTCCCGCCTCCGTGGCGGTCAGAGTGGTTTTCCGCCCGCCATCCTAATGGGACCCATAGTTGTTAAAAATACCGTTTTTTATTATTGTTATGCATTTTTGTATATATTTTTTATGCATGTTATGTATGTTTTTTTGTATAGGAATTGTTTGTATTTTTAATATATGTGTTACGTTTTTAGTAGTTATTAAAAAAAATGTATTTGAATTTTGAGCTTTTAGTTCCGTAGCGGGATGTGGGTTTATAGGGGAATTGGGTGGGAAGTTATTTAATTATATTACATTTATTAAATGTATTCATTAGAATTTTGCGTTTTTAGTTCTGCTGCAGGCTGTGGGTTTATATGGGAATAGGGTGGGAAGTAATTTTATTATATTAAATGTATTATTATTTTTTTATTTGAATTTTGCGTTTTTAGTTTCGTAGCAGGTTATGGGTTTATAGGGAATAGGGTGGGAAGTAATTTAATTATATTAAATCTATACATTTTTTTTAAATTTGAATTTTTTGTTTTTAGTTCCGTAGCAGATTGTGGGTTTATAGGAGAATAGGGTGGGAAGTAATTTTTTTATATTACATTTATTGATTCATTTTTATTTATTAATATTTGTTTAATTGAGATGTTATGGTGTTAAATGTGTAAAGTAATTTATTATTAATTATCAAATAATTGCTTGTCAATTAATTTTAATTGGTTATTACTTTTGGTAATTTTGTAATTCATTTTAGGTGTGTGATGTGGTGTTTATAGGCTTAAAGAGTGTGGAAGTAATTTATTTTTAATTTATGAATTAATAATTAGTTGTTAATTAACTTTAATTAAGTAATTTGTAAATAATTTTGGTAAATGAGTAATTCATTTTATGTGTGTGTTGTGGTTTTTATAGGTGTGAAGGGTGGGAAGTAATTTATTTTTAATTGATGAATTAAAAATTAGTTGGTAATTAATTTTAATTAATTCATTGGTAATTAAGTATGGTAATTGTGTAATTGATTTTAGGTGTTTGTTGTGGTGTTTATAGGAGTAAAGAGTGGGAAGTAAGTTGTGATTAATTAATTAATATATAGTTGGTAATGTTAATTATTTGATATTTATTTTGGGTAATTTATTTTTGTGTGTGTTGTTTTTACTATTAAAGGGGTAAAGAGTGGGTATTAAATGTTAATTATTTAATTATTAGTTGGTAATAGTAATAGTTTTTAATTTGAAAGTAAGTTTTGATTGTGTTTTATTATTTTATAGTTGAATTTAGGTGTGTGTTGTGGATATTATAGTCTTAAAGTGTGTGTATGTTTCTTATTAATAATATTTTTAATTTATTATTAATTATGTCAATTATGTTAATAAATGCCATTAAAATGTTGAAGTGTTTTGTTATAGGTGTGGTGTTTTAGGAGAGGGAATAGAAGAAATTAGTTTATGTTTTAATACATTTTTTTGTTTCTAAATATTTTCTAGTTTAAAAGAATTACTTTTTTGTAAATGTATTTAATATTTTATTTTATATAATATCTGTAGGTTTTTGTTATATGTAATTAATATTATAATATGTGTTCTTTTTATATGTTTAATATATATATATATATATTAAATATTGTTTATTTATTTTAATTTTATTTTTAACATTTTAATATATATATATTTTTTTTAGTCTTTGACTGTGAATAGTAATTTGTTTTTGGCCGCTATCCAACACTTTCCCTACTGTTGCATTCACTTGGGTGGGAATGGTAATTTTTACCACTCCGCTATCCAACACTTTCCCTACTGTTGCACCCTCTGGAGTGGGAATAGTCATTTTTACCCCTCCGCTATCCAACACTTTCCCTACTGTTGCACTCAACAGAGTGGGAATGCATTTGTTTACCCCTCTGCTCTCCAACACTTATTCTACTGTTGCATTCAGTAGAGTGGGAATACTAATTTTTACCCCTCCGCTATCCAACATTTCCACTACTGTTGCACTCTTTGGAGTGGGAATAGTAATTTTTTCCCCTCCTCTATCCAACACTTTCCCTACTGTTGCTCTCACTGGAGTCGGAATAGTAAATGTTACCACTCCGCTATCCAACACTTTCCCTACTGCTGCTCAGGAGCTTTGAGGCCTCATTTAGAATTTGGAGGCAAGAGAAAACACTCGGGTCTTATTTACAAGCCCTGTGCGCGGCCGTGCATAATTTTTTTTTGATGGACCGGTGGTGCAGTGTGCTGGCCCATATTTACAAGGCCACGCAATGCCACTCTGCGTGGCTTTGCAGGGCCTTGTCAATAAAGCCCCTTTTCAGGCATTACTTTGCGTGAAAGAGGCTGTGGGTGTTCCCACGCAACACTCTTGGATTCTGACGCATTCCCAGATTTACAAAGTTTTGTAAAGCTGGGAATGCAGCCGAATCGGATGTCGCCCTAGGGCATGCTGCATCACACACACAAAAAAGGAAAACGCCATTGATGATTGCTTTTGTGCAGGAAGATGTCCCTTTCTGCACAACAATAATCATTCCTTCAAAGCAGACACCCTTGCATGTGCAAGGGTGTCTGCATTAGCACATGGCTGCTGTTTTAGCGCCGGCACAGGGGAGAGCATAGGGATGCGCTGTACTGTTGTAAATACGGCACATCCCTGTGCTTTTAAAATGACGCAGCTTGTGCAGGAAAATGGCATGCGGCGACATGCTGTGTCTTTTCCTCATAAATGAGGCCCTCTGTCCTTTAGAACATACTTTTTCCAATGTGAAGTTAATGGAAGAAATGAACCAACTGTTTATTGAGGTGAGGCAAGAAAGTTCTGAGATATTCTAGGATAAAAAATGTTTTAAATAACCCAGCCTCGATTGACTGCTGACTGATATTAGCGGTTAAATAGTTTGATAGAATTTCAAGAACCAATTTGAGACATGTAAGATAGAATATTATATTTTCTACACCAAAGAACATCTTTCAGTTTATAGTTAGATAGTTGTAAAGGAAACAAAATACTTATTTTATCATTTTTTGCCACAGGAATTCCTTATATTAATTTTAGGAGAAGAATTCATACAAGCAAATGATTTTGAACCTCATTCATTTTCTGAATAAAATCATTTCTGTCTTCAGACTATTTAGTTGTCTTAAACTTTGGCTCATCCATGATTTCACTTTTGGGAGACATATCAGTGTTGTGTTGTATTGATCCTCATTGCTCCTAATCTTTAATAAGATCTGACTATCATGCATGTATGATCAAAGTACCAGATCATAGTTTTGAATAAGGTACAGAAGTGACTTCATGTGGATGTTACAGATAGTTAGAGGTAGAGTGTAATTCTTGTTAATGCTTTTAATTAATAAATTAAAAGGGTTGAGAGACAGGGGCCGTGCAAGTCTCATAAGACGATGGCCCTTGTGCAAATAAAGGAAGCTCCACATGACAAAATTCACAGTCAAAACCATAATCGTTTATTCAAATGTAAGAATCATTACAGAAGGCAAAAAGTAGTCAGCCAAAATCAAATCCGCATAAATAATGCATCAAAAAATGCAAATGCGAAAGGATCAATATAAAGTCAACCTCCAAAGCACATAAATAGCTGGAATCAAAGTATAATTTATAAAATCTGCCCAGTTCTAAAGTCGAGCAAAATCTAAGTATACGTCAATAGACAGACTAACATAGAGTCTGCTTATGAGAAAGTGAGCAATAAATTCAAGTATAAATGAACAAGCAAATGGAATAGATATTGCTCAGTTTTTAAGACAGGAAAAGTCTAAGTAGAGGCAGGCTGACATGGAGTCTGCCTTTGCGGAAATAGGCAAAAAATCTGGCACGTATCCCAAAAGGGGAATATTTTATAAGTTTCAGGCAATGAAAGCCACAAACTTGACATGGTGAGATCTGACATAATAAGACTGTACTAATCAAGTTACATACAAATAAAGCAATGGCTTTTTAAGAAATTATGGTGCATCAAATAAGAAACATTTACCAATGCCTACATTCATGCATAATTATAATGAGGCACACTTAGAAAATGATGGAAAAAACAGAACATTTGTGCAACAAATAAAACAATAGACGGTACAAGTGATGTCATTTTTTTAGAGCAGACTTTGTCAAAGAGCCTTGAGTTTGTTGGAAATACAGAAACATTCTGCACATGGTTTACTTCTTGAGGAAATCAAATTAATACATTTCAGCTCAGCAAGTAAATAGCACCATGAAATTAATTACATTTTGCTTACTTTTCTGAAATGTAAAGATTCAGAAAAGAAACATGCACTGAAAAAGCTCATTCATGTAATTCGAAAACACATTGTTTCTGGCAGTGTAAAATAAATGTCAAACCAGGCTGACTTTGGCGTAGTCATGTCAATTGAAGCCTGGTTATGCTAACTAAAACACATTTGAATCAAGGATTATTTTCTACGAATCATAATGTGCTCACAACCTTAGGTCTGGTTACATTAGAAATGCACTCTTCAAACCACTGGATCAAAAAAGATTGATCCACCCTGTTGAGTACGCCTGAGAGATTCGGCAAAATCAGCATAACCAGATTGCAATCCTAAAATGTTTATCAAATAAATGGCCCAAAACAGTTATGATGATCCCACAGCCGTGCCAAAGTCCTAACAGGTTATTGTTGTGAACATTGTTAGGATCTTGATGTATACGCAGCTTCGTGGAAATATTCTCACAGACTTTTCTAACAACCGGATGGCCAGTGATGGGACTGCAAAGTGGGGAAGTCAAAAATAATTCTGACAATTGATCCACCCAGGATTTAGATGAACATGCAAGTCTATACCTTTTTGTGTATTAGTGCTATTCCTTAGACATACAATTGAAACTTAACTTTGCAGCATGAATAATAAGAAGTATATGCTCAGCAAGCTTTGAATCATGACCAATTGTGGCAAACACAGAGGATTTGGAGCAGTGTATGGTTTATCAGGTACTTCAATGTCATTCTTTTATTTATGCTTTGAGCGTGTTTTCTTATATTTCAGCAATCATTTAGAGATTTTCAGGACAAACAAGAAAAGGCAAGGACACCAGTATGAAGCATGCAAGTACAAGAACTTACACACATGTCCATTTTCAAAGTAGTTTGCAGTTTTTTTGTCCAGGTACATATGGAGGGTATTCAAGCCTTTGAAACAAAAATTCACAGAAATGACTATCCCAAGGCCACAAATACTACTACTATTACTACTACTAATAAAAATAATAATAACAACAACAACAGAAGTAACAATAAAAGCCTCAAGCTCCCATCCTGACAAGAATGATGTAAAATATGATATAATTCAGTAGTAGAACATCAAAAAATGAGGCTAAGTTCAATAGAAGTCTTCCCCGCCTCTGAAGCCATCCGACAATCCCCATGTAATCAGTTCCGAAGAGTGCCATGAAAGAATCCATTTCTCTGACATATACCTATTATGAGGATTTTAGAGTATGTGGGCCGACTCAATCAGAAAGACACAGCAGGGGCTCCCATATCCGTGCATATAGGTCCATTTGACCATTAACTTTGTAGATGAACGGGTCACAATCTACAATTTTGAACATTTCTGTCAACCACTCCCTCTCCTCAGATACAATAGTCTCCCTACTGTACTGTAAAACAAACAGCTTTGCTTTTGCACGTCCTGTTGCTTCCCATCTATGTCTGTGCTTAGTGGGAACAATGCTGTCAAAAATATCATGCTAAAGGCTAGGCGTAGTGATGGAACAGACAGTATTGCAAGACCTATTCCAAATAGGAATTTAGGTTGTTTCACCACCAAAGAACATCAATTACATCACATCTCACCTCCCTCCATCTAAAAAAATTAGCACGTGGTAGTAAACCTGCCCCATGCAATTTGACTGGTGACCAATATCAGTTATGCAAAAGCTTGACATACAAGAACTTCAACATTGAATCCCAGAGAAAAGTGTCCTGTGAGGTCACCAATGAAGGCCAGGCTTCGTCAGAAAATTCCACTCTCATGACCTCTTACCAATGCACCCTAGTGGAGGCCCTAGTGGGGACGATAAGGTGTGTTTGATGAGGAGTCTGTACATCCCGGATGCAACCCTATGGTATTATCTCCATGTGGCGAGGTAGGACTAGATCTGTGAGTCTGAGAGAAATACAGGGTCTCTACACAGTCCTGCCCTAGGGTAATGGACTAGTTGGCGGTAATTCCATGCATACATGCCTTGCGAGCGGAACTCAATACTGAGGTTTTCAAAGGGTTTAAAGGTGTCCCCTTGCAGTAGCAGGTAAACAGTGTTAATGCCCACTACTCTCCACCGCTGCCAGATCAGACACTTCCCTCCTATTGTCACACCTGGATTGTTCCAGATAGGGGCAAAGTTATGAATCCAAGTGTGTACATGCAAAAGAGAATGTGCTGTCTTCCAGATATAGAACATAAGTCTAATCAGGGGGTTGTCTATTTTTATAGACACAGTCTTACACTTAAAAAGAATAAAAGGTTAATGCTCTCCCATCAGAATGTATCTCTCTATTGCTACCTACACCAGGGGGTTCCAAAAGTCAGATAGCCACAAACTTATCTGCGGTAGGTGTTGTGGAAGGTATTGGGAACCTATATGGTCAGTAATATTCCCCCCATCTCTGTGTGACCATACAATTTATTGACTTAGATCCATGAAAAGAATTTGATTTCGGAGTCTATTATAAGCAGGATGGCCTGCGGGGTAGAGATGGAAAGCATCCCCATAACATAGTTATATAGAGGCCTTGTTACCATTGGCAATGCCTGAATCCTACTGCATGTGGACAGTTGAAGGTGGGACCATTTCACAAAGTCTAACCTCATCTGAGTTAGCAAGGGCATCATGTTGTAAAAATGTCTAACAAGGCCATTATGGCCGGGATCGAGGTCTGAGGTTGTAGAATCGTCACCAAAACGTAATTGGCATATAAGATTAAGTTTATGGACCCAGCTTTCATTGGAAGGGCCTGTACATGTAAGGAGGAGCGGATAGCAATGATTAATGGCTCTAAGACCAAAATGAAGAGAAGCTGTGAAAGGGGACATCCTTGTCAGGTGCCATGTTGTATGGGAATAGTCTTGCCCAGCCCAAATGCTTGAAGTACCACAAACAAGTATTAGACCTGGTCAAAGGTCTTTTCTGTGTCTAAGGAAAGAGCGACCAGCACCTCTTTAATGCCGTTCTTATAGAAGGCAGCTGTGGTTTGGAAGAAGTGATCAATGGTGGAAACTTTATGACAGAGTAACAATAGTGGAGGTAACCAACAGGTCCAGTAATCTTAGTATGGTGCTGGAAAATTCTTTAGGTGGATTTCAAGCAGATTTCGTTTTTTTCTGCCAAAGAGCATGATTTCTTTTCATGATGGTTGCTTGGAAAGTTTAAGATGTTTTTGTGGCTATTGATGTCCTTGGTCACATACCTTTCTTGTACATGTTATTTCCAATGAACAGCTACTTGATCTGTGCTCTTCAACTGTGCTGGAGCTAGTTTATCATCAGGCCTCATTTATGGGATCCCGGGCAGAAATTACATTATCATAAAGCAGTGAAGGTACACCTCATTACAGGCCGTACTCAATCTGTTAGATTGGGTCCCTTCACTGCCCCTACTATACCCACCACCTGCGGAGTTCCTCAGGGTTCTTCGTTATCACCTTTGCTTTTTAATTTGTATTTACGTCCCCTTCTGTACTCCCTTAGAAAAGCCAAAGTTACCATCTTCAACTATGCAGATGATTTGCAGCTCATTTTCCTTTGAACACCAAGGACTCTGTGGTAGAATTCCAAAACACCATGTCCCACATTTTGAGCTGGATGAACCGCAATCATCTGAAACTTAACCCAGGCAAGACCGAACTAGTCTTGCCTGGACAGAGTGTACTTAGTTGGAACCCCAGTTTCTGGCCTTCTAGCATGGGAGCCCCTCCCTCTAAGTCATCCTCGGTTAAGAGCCTGGGTATCTTTATCAGTGAAGACCTTTCCCTAAAAAAACAAGTAGGAGCAGTTGTATCTTCTAGCTTTTTCCAGCTGAAGAAAATCAAGAAAATCGCCTGCTTTTTCTCTCCGGCTGCCCTCACACAGATTGTCATCTCTCTGGTTTTGTCCAGATTAGACTTTTCCAACAGCCTCTATTTTGGGCTCCAAATTGGAGAGCTAAAGCGATTACAGCTGGTTCAGAATCAGGCAGCCAGACTTCTTCTGAATCTCTCTAAAAGGCAGTCTGTCAGACTTGGCTTGAAACAGCTACACTGGCTGCCTGTTGAGCAACGTGTGGCTTTTAAAACTGGGTGCATTTTATTCAAGTCTTTGCATGACTCTGGCCCTCTCTTCATTAGAGATATGTTTAAGAGATACATTCCATCCCGCAATCTCCGGTCCATCCATAAATCCCTGCTGATCGTTCCCTCCTACAAGAGGAAGCGCCTCGGAGGCAGCTGTTTTGATCATCTTGCAGCTGGCTTCTGGAACTCTCTCCCCCCTCATCTGAAACTGAATGACAACCTCCTCAGTTTTAGACATTCCCTGAAAACCTGGCTCTTCTCTCAGGCGCATTGCTGAGCTGTTTATTCTCTACCATGACTGTTGCGCTATGTTCCTTCCTACAGCGCCATGAAGCCCCCGGGCGTACGAGCGCTTAACAAATACATAATAACATTAACATTAACATGTTGCACAAGAAGCACCTAAAGTAATGGTCTTTAACTGTCAACCTTCATAATATTGTTTTTGGTTAATTCCATACAAAATTGTGCCGTTTTAGTTAGTCCGTGCCCAAAACTTAGGGAGCCAATTGATGACCGGTGCAGGCACATTTTCTTCAAGGTTAACCAAGGTCAGTTTTCATGAAAAATTTAGACTTTAACAGTCCCTCCCTTATGATGATTTTTAAATTATCACTCAGTAAGGTTTCACATGTAAATTTGTTTTAGAATGCACTTTCGTCATCAGCTGAGTCCTGTTGTTTTCCTTTTGCTCCCCTTTTTAGAGATTTCATGTAGTCATCATTCATAATACCATGCATTCCCATACCCTTTTCATATAATTTCTTCAGAAGATTTTCTAGTCTTTTGCGTAAGAGATATTTACAACTCAGTAACAGAGCTTAAAGAAATATTAGACAAAGTCCCACTATTACTATTGGTATTAATATAGCTTTCAATATACCATTCCCTGCTGTTGAAAACCAGTTCCCAATTGTGGTTAACCCTTTTCCAAAATTTTCATACAGACTTTGTGTTTCCAATTCATGTAATTCGGGTTCGAAACCTGAAATGTTCTTTGCATAGCACCGTATTTCTTTGCTTTTGTCAGGTATGTATGAACAGCAGTGAGTTAATGTAAGCATCCGGAAATCTCACCTTTTTCTGCAAGTAGCATGTATAAAGCAAGACAGTCGTGCAAAACCATGGACCTTATAGCAACAAATTCTGAGTTAATTGCAAGCAAAACTCCAGATGTGCTGGTTACCATTGTGTGGACAACCGGTGCTATCTTCCTAATCTTTTCATCATTTCTATGATATCTACAGGTGGAAATACTGCTCCAAATAGGTCTCCTAATAATCCAGTTCCAGTTTCTGCCGTACGTTTGTGTCTATGTGCTGGTGTGAATGTTAGTGCATATACCCTTGTAACATGATACATCTAAAGGATTGTAATGCCTAAATAGCACGTTCTCTCCCAATCAGTTCGAAACAGGAAATAAGCGCTTTGTCCACAAATATAGTAAAACCCTGGAATTGCATTTTCATCTCCATGTAATATCTGCCGAGATCCCTCTTTCAATATGAATGTGTGTTCGTTCACAACTATTAATTCCTACATGTCTTGTCCTTTTTGGTGTTCACCTTTTATAAACGTAAATATTCCCTTAGTCAGCTGTCTAGTCTGAGATTAGGGTGAACCATCTTCTTTCAAAAATAGTTTTATTGTTTCTTACATGCATTCTCTAAGACATCACCCTTTCTGTCTGTCGTTTTTGTCATGTTAATGTACCTCTCTTCTAATGCCATTATGTATGCCTTTTTAAATTGTTTTTATAAGCCTTTACACTTTCTATAGGTGCATGTGGCAAGAAATCATACCAAGCGGGTGTCCATCTCCTTTGCTTGCTGGTGTAAATTCATGTTTTCTATTAAGGGTCCTCTAGAAAGTTCTAAATCATGATTAGGATAAAAGTTTTCAAAATGTTCTCGACTATAGGCTAATGACTGTAAAATACTACAGGAAGCAGCATAAGACAAAGGTATGTGATAATATGTTACCTCTTCAAAAACAGAAGTTGGTTAATGAGCACAAACAGAGCAATACTTTGCATCCATAGCATTAGTGTATTCTTGAACTAATCTAGAATAAATGTTGGTAGAATACTTGTTTTTTCTATAGCTTTTGAAGGCATAATTAATGCCAGAAGTGTGTGTATTAGAAAGATTTTTTGGGGCAGATTTTCAAAACATTTGCGCTGGTTTAGCGTCACAAAAGTGACGCTAACCAGCGCAAATTCTTGTTTTGCTATTTTTTTTAAAGCACAAATTTTGTACCCTGTAAGTAGCGCAAAGCAGCACCAAGTTTCTTTTTGCGTTACTTTGCGCCGAAGGGGCATGAAATGGGTGGTACATGGGCGTTCCCATGTAACCACTCATGCCTTTGGATGCAAAATCATATTTACAAAGATCTGTAAACATGGTTTTGCGCCAAAAGTTAACGCATCTTCAAAGGAGATACTAGCAGGAAAAATGTTTTCCTTTCTCCGTGTTTTTCTGACTTTCCTTGTGTGCTGCACTCTGCAGCACGTATGCAAAGTGGGAAAAGCTTTGCATCGTGCCTTGCATAATGTTTTGTACAGGAAGGGTACCCTTCCTGTACAAAACCTATGCTACACTCATGCACACACCCTAGCGATGCCGCACTAAGGTGTGTGCATGGCGCACGGCAGCTGAAATCAGCCCTGGCACAAGGGAAAGGGGAGGAGAGAGCCATATCGCTGAAGATATGGTGCTCTCCTGCTCCCTCCTTGTCGCGCAACACGACACAGCCTCGTGGGGGGCTGCGCTGCATTGCGCGACTTTTTTGAAAATTTACCCTGGAGTTTTGAATTCTGATTCTGATGTTATCACAAAAATCTGTCTCACTATATATTTACACTTATTTCAAATGCAACACATTCTCTATGAATCAAACAGAAGCTTTGTTCAGTAGTTTTAGTGAATGGCTCCTTTGATGCAGTTAGTGTTTTTTTGTTTTTTCTTTCCTTTCAGCAGTTTAGATTTCTAAATAGACAATGCTTAAACCTACTCCGTGTTCTTCTAAAATATTATCCACAACACTTCTGTAGCGTTTTCTCAGGCCTAGGTTAGCCTTCTGTAAAACAATTAATTAAAATAACAAACCTATCAAGTATAGTTCAAAGTCAAAATCATCTTTATTCTGTCATGGTTTGACCATATAAGCACAGAATAAAAACATTTAGATCTTAAAACATATAAATAACACTATAAAGGCATCATTAAAACAATGTGTCCTTAAAGTGCATAGGTTCTTCTAAGTTCTTCTAAGTTCAAAGTCTTTTCTCACTGTCTTTTGACTTCTTCTACTTCAAAACTCTTTTTTATTTGTTTCTGATATCTTTCGACTTTCAGGGTGGCTCAGGATTCACATTGTACAAGTCGTCTAGTGTAACATTAGGAGCAGTGTTCAATTAATAGTACCATTCAGATGCAGAGAATCTGCGACAAGGTACTCATGCTCTTTTGGATCTCTGTATTCCTTGTTGATTTGGATTTATTCCACTTTTGTTGTCTGTTTCATCTTCGTCAGGTATAATCTCTGGAATCCGAGCTATTGATATACTGCTCCTTTGGTTCTTGCGTTCATAACTTTTAAGCCACTCTGTTTGTCGATTTGTTTTTCTTACTCCAATGTTTGTTCCTGCACCTAGGTAATTCTCGTCTCTTTGCACCACTCCTTGAGCACTCTCAACCTATGCTTCAATCTCTGCTTCACTTTCGTCAGAAATCTCATCGCCATTTTGTTTTACTTCAGGCACTTGCACTTGTCTCTGTTTGCTCATCTTCTGGCAGTGCGACCACCACAGCTCTTCTCCCAGGATCAAAGACTGAGGGCACTGCTTCTGGATTGCTCACTCTTTTGGTATGTGAGGCATGAATCCAATATGCAACTCGAACACACTTAACAGCAGTGTTCGTAGTCAAGATTACTTGGAAGGGGCCTTTCCATCTGGGTTCAAGACAAGTCTTTCGAACGTGGTTCTTGATTTGGATATTTGGATATTTGGATATTTGGAGGGGTATTTCTAGAGCGCAGACGTTCGCTCCGGAAGGAGCATCATGGCGCTATAAGTCCTGTAACCAGATCACAGAGTGAAAGGAGGGGGGGCTAGATGGCCGCTTTAGTCCAGTCGTCGGAAAGATTAAAAATCCACGTTTTGAGGAGCTTCCTAAAAGGCTTCTTGAGCGTCTGAAGTCTGAGATGCCTAGGCATGCTGTTCCAGGCTCTAATAGCCAGGGTGCTGAGAGTTTTTCCGCCTTTAGACTTCAGATTGAATTTGGTGGGGGTCATGAGGTTTTCTTGTGAGGATCTGAGGGAGCGGCACGGAATATAGTGGGGGAAGCGTCTAGACAAATAGGACGGACCGGATTTGTTGAAGGCTCGGAAGGCTACAGTGAGAATTTTGAAGAGTATTCTCTTGTGCAAGGGGAGCCAATGTAAGGTTTTAAGGGCTGTAGAAATTGAGGATTTGCGTGGAAGTTTTAAGACAAGGCGGGCAGCAGTGTGCAGAACACTTTGAAGTTTCGAAAGAGTGGACTTTTTGGTCCCTGCCAGAAGGCCATTACAGTAGTCTACTCGAGAGAGTATAAGGGCTACCGCAACAGTCTTTCTGGAGTCAAGCGGGAGGAAATCAAAAAACTTTCTCAGGGACTTAATTATGCCGAAGCATTTTCCTGCTACGGTCGAGACGTGGAGATCGAAAGAGAGTTCAGAATCGAAAAGGACCCCGAGGTTTCTGGCCGATGAGACTGTCTGAGGTGGAGCAGCAGAATTTTCAGGCCACCACAGGGCAGGGCAGAAAGAGGCATTCTTTCCAATGGGAAGGATCTCGGTTTTATTCGAGTTGCAGCGGAGGTGGATAGCGTCCATCCATTGAAAGACTGCTGTTAGGCAGTGTTTCAGATTGAGCTCTGCCAAGTTGGAATTGCCGTCTAGGGGGATGATAAGCTGAGTATCGTCGGCATAGGAGGTGACGGTTATGCCGAACGATTCTATAAGGGTAAGAAGAGGGATGAGATAAATGTTGAAGAGGAGGGGACTTAGGATGGAACCCTGGGGAACTCCGAAGGACACCTTTTTCTCATTAGATTGGAAGGGGCCAAGGGTGACAGTTTGGTACCTATCGCTGAGGAAGGAACTAATCCAAGATAGGGCAGAGTTGGTGACGCCGATGTCCATAAGTCTATTAATCAGAATGGAGTGGGAAATGGTATCGAAAGCTGCCGTGAGGTCAAGAAGGATCAGAATGGCCTTCTTCCTTTGATCTTGAAGGATTTTGATGGTATCGGTCAGTTCGATCAAGGCGGTTTCGGTTGAATGTTTAGACCGGAACCCGGATTGCTGGGGGTGAAGTAGGTTATGGGAATCCAGAAAGGTCTTGAGCTCTTTGTGGACTAACTGTTCAGTTATTTTACCCAACGCGGGTAGCAGGGTGATGGGACGGAGGTTGGTCAAGTCCGAAGGGGATTTGTTCGCCTTTTTCATGAGTGGCTTAACCACACCTTTTTTCCAAGAGAGGGGAACAGAGCCGGAATTGAGGGATAGGTTGATTATTTCATTGATGATGGGGTTGACTTCATCAATGATGAGGTGGAGGATCTTTGGGGGACAAGGGTCTGAGGGGGAGCCAGATTTGCAGGAAAGGATCGCTTCTCTGGTCTGAGTCAGAGTCACCGGGGTGAAGTTTTTGAGACTGTTAGCAATCATGCGCGTTTGGTCCGGATCCGGGATTAAGTGAACAGGAGGGGGAGGGGGGAAATTTTTATGGATGGAGGTGATTTTATCATCGAAGTAGTTGGAAATCTTGTCACATAGCTCTTGAGATGGGGGGATTTCCGGTTGGAGAGCTTTGGGTTTGGTGAAGGATTTTACTATTGTAAAGACGGTTTTTTGCTTTTGGCTGGCATCCTTAATGGCGTTTACATAATAAGTTCTTTTAGCTGATTTGATATTTGAAAGATAGTTTTTCCTCTGTAGAATGTAATTGCTACGGTCGCCATTATCGTAGGTTCTGCGCCATTTACGTTCCGCTTTCCTGCAGAGTAGATGTGCGGCTGTTAGGTCAGGCGTGTACCAGGGGGCTTTGATTTTAGTTTTCTTCAAAGTAGTGTCCTGTTGATTGGGTGGGCATCGTTTTGTAATTTCTTGAGAGAGCCAGTTATTGAGACAAACTGCATCTCTATCGATGTTACCAGAGGGAGAGGGGGCATTGGTTGGGGAAAAGGGATGAAGAATAAGATTTTTCTGGACAGTTTTCCAATTAATGGAGTGGGCGTGTTGGAGAGTGCGTTTTTTGCGGGTAGGAGGGTGACATCTGGAGATATGGAAGGGGATCAGACAATGATCAGTCCAAATCTGGGGTATGGGGGACAGGGTAGAGATGGACGGGAAATTGGAGCAAACACCGTCCAAGGTATGGCCAAGGGAGTGGGTAGGCAGCTTGACGCTTTGTTGTAGATTAAAGATATCCAATGTCTGCAGGAAATTTCTGGTGTGAGAGTCGACTGAGGTCTCGAGGTGCAGGTTGAAATCTCCTAGGAGGGTAAAATGTGGGTAACGGAGCAGGAAGTGTCCAAGAGCGTCATTTAGGGAGTCAAGGAATTTGGCAGCATTGCCGGGTGGGCGGTAGATCAGGCCACCGGAAAAGGAGAGAGCTTGACTGAGTTTGATGGAGAAACCTAGTCCCTCTGCGTAAGTGAGAGGGTCAAGGCAGAAGGTGTGGCAGCTAAAGGTGTTCCTTAGGATAAATGCAACACCTCCTCCTCTACCTTTCTGTCTATCCTGTCTGTGGAAGGAGTAACCCAGGGGGAGGGCAACGGCTATGTCTGGGTTACTGTCTTCAGTGAGCCAGGTCTCAGTGATCATGAGACAATCCAGGTCATGGTCAATGATGAGGTCGTGAATATCCTGACTATGTTTACACATCGACCTGGCGTTTATCAGGCCACCTGTAAAGAGAGGTCGCAGGATTTTGGGGGAGGTTGGCCGCTCGGCATCGAAGTTGAGTGTCCAGCGACATTTGTAACAGCTGGTGGAACCGAGTACCTTTGACAGATCAAGCTTACAGGGGCAGCCGAATCCGCCTCGGAGTTGGCGGAGGTCGTTGGGAGCATACCTGATGATGAGAGGAATTTGGGCAGGGGTTCCTGCGCCTGGCGCGGTCTTGGCGCGGACGGGCGCAGACGGGCTTGCCTTAGGCGCGCCTTCGGCGCGCAAACGGCGCTCCCGCTGCGCTCGTCCGCTGCGCTCGTCCGCTGCGCTTCCTATGCTTGCACATTTCTAGGGAGAGTGAGCGTGACCCAATCTCCAGGGTTGAGGTCATGGAATGTTTCTTGGTAGAAGACTGGTTTCACCACTAATACCTGATGAGAGACAGAATTAACCACGTCAGCCACTTCTTTGCAGTAATCCAAGATTATGTTATCTGTAATATTCACAAGAGCATTTGCAGGCAAAGCAGTTAGTCTTACTGCCCTGCTTATTAGGATTAGGATTTCATGTGGTGATAGCCCTGTCTTCTTGTCTGGGGTACTTCTAAGGCTCATTAACACCAAGGGTCAAGCATCTGGCAACTTTAGGGAAGTTGACGCACACACTTTTGCAAATTTGGACTTGATGGTACCATCCATTCGTTTTCCAATACCTGATGCTTCTGATCTGTAACTGCAATGTAATCTTTGCTCAATGTGTTAGGCTGTACAGATCATCTGCATCAAATCATTGCTGAAGTATGTTCCTCTATCTGAATTGAGAGAAATTGGGATGTCGTACCTAGGAATCAATTCCCACTATAACACCTTTGCTACAGTCAGACTGTTGTTTCTTCTTGTAGGGTAGGCTTCCACCCATCTTGAGGAAATACAGCCAATCACCAGAATATAGATCAACCCATTATGTACAGGCATCTGAATAAAATCCAAACACAAGGAGGTGAAGGACGGAGCGCTGAAACTTTTCAGACACTCCCCCCCAGTCACAAATCTGGTTGAATCCATCATTGTTCTTTAGTTCACTTCGCCACCCCAGTTCAGACACAGCTATATGCAAATCAGTCTTAACCCTGTGCCTCATGGGAACAGTCCATCCCAAACTGCCAAGCCATGTCTTCCTTGGACCGGAAACAAGCATCCTGGGACCGGTTTTGGGCAAACAGCCCTCATCAGTCAGGCTAGCTTGAATCCAGTGTCAAAGTGAGTAAGGGACCCACATGTGGGCATACCCTGCCAATTTAGGGCAAGCAAAGCAAACACAAGGAGATGATGGATGGAGTGCTGAAACTTTTCAGACACTCACACTCACCCCCAGTCACAGATCTGGGTTAAATCCATCATCGTTCTTTAGCTCACTTCGCCACGCCAGTTCAGACACAGCTATATGCAAATCAATCTTGACCTTGTGCCTCATTGGAACAGTCCTGCCATACTGCCAAGCCATGTCTTCCTGGGACCAGTTTCAGGCTAACAACCCTCATCAGTCAGGCTAGCCTGAATCCAGTGGCAAAGTGAGCAAGGGACCCACATCTGGGCATACCCTACCAACTTAAGGCGAACAAAGCAAACACAAGGAGATGATGGACAAAGCCCTGATATGTTCAGATACTCACCCCAGTCACAGATCTGGGTTGAATCCATCGTTCTTTAGCTCACTTCACCGCCATGCTCTATATGCCACTGGAGTCAAGCTATCCTGGCTGATGAGGGCTGAAAGCCCGAAACCGGCCCTAGGATGCTTGTTTCCAGTCCAGGCAGGACCTGGGCTGACAGTTCGGTCTGGACTGTGCCCCTTGGGGCAGGGTCAAGACTGATTTGCATATAGCTGGGTCCAAACTGGAATGGCATGGTGAGCAAAAAAACGATGTATTTAGGCCCAGATCTCTGTACTGGGGTGAATGTATGACATTGCTCTGCATTCTGTCCACCAACTGTTGTTTTTGCAAGAGGAAATGACGGCACACTGAGAGCAACATATGCAGAGTGCACCATAATTGATGTTATAGAAGCATCATGGCTTCAAAAAGTGGGTCTCATGCTCTCCATGACACTGGAGCCAAGCTATCCTAGCTGATGAGGGCTGAAAGCCCGAAACTGGTCTTAGGATGCTTGTTTCCAGTCCAGAGAGATCCTGGCCTACCAGTTCAGGCTGGGCTGTTCCCATTGGACGCAGGATCGAGACTGATTTGCATATGGCTGGGTCCAAACCGGAATGGCATAATGAGCAAAAAAACTATGGATTTATGCCCAGATCTCTGTACTGGGGTGAATGTACGACATTGTTCTGCATTCTGTCCATCAATTGTTCTTTTTGAATTTGAAACCCTGAGTGGGACGGGTATTCCCAGAAGTGGGTCCTGTGCTCTCCATGCCACTGAAGTCAAGCTGTCCTGGCAGATGAGGGTTGTAAGCACAACACCGGTCCTAGGATGCTTGTTTCCAATCCAGGGAGGACCTGGCCTGGTAGTTCAAGCTGGACTGTTCCCATTGGGCGCAGGGTCAAGACTGATTTGCATATGGCTGGATCCAAACTGGAATGGCACGGCGGGCAGAAAAATGATGGATTTAGGCCCAGATCTGTGTACTGGGGTGAATGCATGACCTTGTTCTGCATTCTGTCCATCAATTGTTCTTTTTGCATCTGAATAAAATCCATCTGCATCCAGTTAAAAGGCCCACCTGATCTCCCTATGTGTGTCAGTGATGTGTTCTTTTCCCTACATTCAGTTGCTGACATATTACAAATCTGAGACAGATCTCTTCTGAAAACTTTCTGATCCTGCGGGTGTACCAACTCTGTCTGAATAGTCTCAACATGCCATCTCTTCCCAAATGTTTGTAAATGTGGTAATATTGTGTCATTTGAAACAAAAAGCTATTGGATAACACAGGGCTCCTATCAGCTGACATCCAAATGTAATTGTCATCTTTCTCACATCCTCTTCTTACCCATCCATTCTGTTCTTCTGACACATGGCTTGGCAGTTCGGTCTGGACTGTTCCCATGAGGCACAGGGTCAAGACTGATTTGCATATGGCCATGTCTGAACTGGGGTGGCTTGGTGAGCAATGGATTAAACCCAGATCTGTGACTGGGGATGAATGTTTTGCCATTGTGCAACATTCCGTCCATCATCTTGTTTGTTTTGCTGTCATATCCTCTTAGGCATGAACCACCCACAAATAACACATGGTACGGCTCGATTAGTGGTTTGTCTGTAATATCGGGACAGGGTTTGGTGCAAAATTCCGTGATATCTAGGCAATCACGGTCAAATTCATTGCATTTATCATCAGTTTCATTACATGTAGTAATGTTAAAGGATTCAGGATTGTACAACGTTTTAATGTGATATTGTCTACGGGCAAAATACTCTGCTCATAACAAGTCAATATGTTATGTAATAAGTTAGAGTATCCCATCACTGAGTTCTCATTCTTTTCCAAACTAATACTTACACAGTTACCGCTTTTAGGCAACTAGGAAGACCTGCCACTACAGTATCAAGTGCAGTAGAAAAATAGGCTATAGGCTTTCGAGCTCCTCAAGGCATTTATGTCAATACTGAGAGAGCGCATCAATCTCTCTCGCTGCAAAGTGAATTCTTTCGTAATAATGAGGCCTTCCTAGTGCCGAGGCACAACACAATTGTTCTTTCAGTACCAGGAATGCATTTGCTCATTTGTGTCCCATGTAATCGGATTTGACACATCTCTTTGCCATTAAGGAAAAGTGTGGCATCCACTGTCTGCAGTCGCCGACCATTCCCAAAAACATTCTGACTTCCTTTTGGGTTTTGGGTGGATTCATCTGTAAGATGGTTTCCATTCTTTCTAGAGACACATTTCAAGCTCCCATTACAATAATGTGTCACAGATATTGAACTTCTTTTTGGCAGTACTGCAGTTTACCTGGAGACACTTTGTGTCCATTCTCTGCCAGGTGATTCAAGAGTGTGTTGGTGTCATGTTTATATGTATCATGTGTGACTGATACCACAAGCAGATCATCTATGTACTGAACATGGGTAGACTTACAGGGCATCTGTGGGGTTTCCAGATTTCTTTTCAGAATCTGGTTAAAAATGGAGAAGTTTCTGTATACCATTGTGGGACACAATATTATGTTCATACCTCCTGCTGGAACACAAAGGAGAAAATAGATTGGCTTTTTTCATGCAAAGGCACAGAGAAGAAAGCTTAGCATAAATCAATGACAGTAAACCATTCTGCTGTACATGGTATTTGAAACAATACAGTGAGTGGCTGGATTTGGTACCTCGAGACAACAGGGCACCACTATCACATTCACCTTCCTCGAATATTGTACCATCCTGAACTTTCAATTGATCTTCTGCAAGCCCACAATTGGTGAATTACATGGACCTCCAATTATTATCCTCAAGATCCCTTTCTGCAATATATCCTCTATCACTGGTTTATTCCTGCAATGGTTTCTGGAGTCAAATGATATGGTGGCATTCTCGGGTCGACAGCATTTGACTTTACATTTATTCAGATCCATTTTACACCTTTGATAAGTCCGATGTCTTTTCATGTGAATTCTTATTCTTCTGTATTCATGATTTCTCTCAACTCCTCAGGTAATGCATCAATCTATACTAATATAATAAAGAGAGAGCCCAAACCTTTGAGGCGGGTAATCTCAGGAACCACAGCACCAATCACAACACCCAATACAGCGTTGGAAAGGGCAGTTGCAGCAGACGGACATAGGCTATGCAGACGCCCACCATATACATTTAAAAGGTAAAAGAACCATGCCAGCAAAGTAGTCCCTTGTGGATGTGTCTGCGTTGTGCTGTGGGCGTGTGCTGGGGGCGTGGCAAACGCTGGGGGCGTGTGGATCGTTCCGCCCTTCATGCCATGTCTCATATCGTGTGCTGTGGGCGTGTGCTGGGGGCGTGGGCGTGTGCGGGGCTCGGGATTACGGGAAAAAAAGCGAGCGTTGTGCCCAATATTTCATTGTTTTTTTTCCTCAGGTTCTGTACATTCCAGCTCCGGGTGTCCACCCTGCTCCCTTTAAATACCCCTGCACCCCATAATCTTAACCCAACCGTACTCCTTAAAATACCCTAACACCCTTAAAGACTAACCCATCTTAACCCTATAAATACCCCTGTACCTCAAAACCCAAACCTACCCTTGAACCCTAAAAATACCCCTGTACCCCAAAACCCAAACCTAGCCCTGAACCCTAAAATACCCCTGTACCCCGAAACTCAAACCTAGCCCTGAACCCTAAAAATACCCCTGTACCCCAAAACCCAAACCTAGCCCTGAACCCTTAAAATACCCCTGTACCCCAAAACCCAAACCTACCCCTGAACACTAAAAATACCCCTATACCCCAAAACCCAAACCTAGCCCTCAACCCGAAAAATACCCCAGTACCTCAAAACCCATACCTATCCCTAAACCCTAAAACTACTCCTGTAGCCCATAACCCAAAATTATATCTGAACCCTTAAAATACCAAAACACCCCAAAACATATACCTCAGAACCCCAAAATATATACCCCTATACCCATACTTACCTTATCCAAACATTAAAAAAAAAACATGCTTTTACCATTCATGCATTTACAATGAATTTCGTTGTCAATGTATGCATGGTAAAAGCATATAAAAGGTAATGCCATGCGTTATAATGGCATTGCGGAGTCATGGTACTTTTGTAATGAAAGTATGCGGAGTGATGGTATGCGGATAGTTGCGGAATAATGGGTGTTTACCCTCCCCCGGTAAGTACATTGGTGGCTCGGCGGCCCACATCTCCAGCAACATACTCATATTTTTTCACCACCGATTTGAAAATAGGAACAGGTCTCTCTAATTGATGGCCAGCACCGACATACACTTTTAGACACACCTCCCGCCACAAGTTCTAGAATTGCAAATTTTAGACCTGGGGAGCTACGTTCGAATCTCGGCATCAGCTCAACATCCTGTGATTCCAGGCAAATCGCTTTGTCTCCCCGTGCCTACCACAAATGAATGTGTTCTTCTGTAATGTAAATTGTGCTCATGCCATGTTGTCGAGATCGCGCTATATGATATTGCAAGGAAAAATAAAGTACGGAAACTCGAGTTCACACACTACTGAACGCGCACTCTTAGTGCATCAGCAGTGCACTGAGAATCGGAGCGTTTCACAGGCCTGTCACAGATAAGAAATGCTATCAAAACGAAATCCCACAAAACAATGTACTAAAGGCCGGCAGCAATCCATACCCGGACAACGTCGGGACGGGCTGCTAGTGGTCAATAAAGGTAACATCCTTACTTCAGCTTGCTGTTTGGTCAATTTAAAATCTACATCCTTATCATGTGTTTGAAACAGGACACCACCCGGTGTAAATAAGTGATGCAATTTAACTTGCATAGTAGATCTCTCCCTAACAGATTCACAGGACTTGTGTCGCACACAACAAATGGGTGCTTTTCTCTAAATGTGCCTATTTTAACTGGGGCATTCTCTTATATAGGATTCAGTATTTGTTTATTTATAACTCCAACTATGTGGATTGTTTTCCTGAAGCCAGGTAGGTCTGGAACTTCCACTGTTCTCACAGTAGAACGGGCAGCTTGTGTATCGATGAGAAACGATATGAGGTGGCTATAAACCTCTAAGAGTGTACCAAGTGGCCAATCTTCCTACCCTTTCAGGCACCGTCATTGGGAATTATCAGAACTGGAGCCATCGGTTTCAAATTAAGGGAATTGTTGCAGTTAGTTCTGGCTTGAATTTTGGAATTGCTATGCAGCATTCTGAAACAGCATTATTGGATTGGATTTTGAAATTGAGGCATGGCATTTTGTTCATTTTTGGCATTTAGTTTAAGCTGTTTAATCTAGGATTTCCCATTAATGTGGACACAGGAGCTATCATTGATACCTGTCCTTGCATTGGCATTTCCATCTGTTGCATTGGCATTTTTGAATATGCACCCCTTGTGGTGTTTGCATATTTTCCTCAGCATTTTCAGGATTAAATCAACACTCTCATTTCCAATGTGCAAATCTATGACAAGCAGTAATCTTGTTTTATAGCAGCCACGTTTTATCCCACTCCTGTACGTAAAGGGACACCTCTACCCCCTACCCTGTGACAAACCCCTATTTCCCCCTTGATTTCCCTGAAAACCAGGTAATGGGGCACCAACTGCTTGCATGTTTCCCTAATTTCCTATGAAGGAAGGATTTTGAAATCCTTTCTGAGCTAGCTTGTTTGGGTCAACATGAACTTTTCATTAATCTTTTTCATGTTCAATTCATCACTACAATATTCAGCATATCGCAGGATCTCAAGAGAAATATTTCCCCAAAAGATCACACTTTGAGTAATCTGTGCACAGATCTCAGGCTTCAATCCTAAAACAAACTGGAATATAAAAATCCCCATGTCCCTTTCCTAAAGATTCTCACGCCCACTGTGCTGCTGAAGCACCTGCAACAATCTCTCATAATTCTCATGAACTTTCTCATTTGGCTTTTGTGCTTTTTTTTTATATTGAGCCAGTCCATATCTTTTGAAGGTACTCTCATTCTCTGTAAATCAACTCCACTGTCAAAGCCCATTAAAAAGGTAACAATAGCTTCATATTTTTCCATTACCATAGGCAATGTTGCATTTGTCCCTTTCTCTCTATGTTGGTTTCTCTTTTGGCCATGGCTCAAATGGCTTACTTTCAGTTCATAAATCCACAGGAAACACAATGTCAAAGAATGTATTCAAATCAGTCCACAGTACTTTAGAATTTTTTATAAATGTCTCTACTTGTGCATACCATTGCACCGGTTTGTCTCACAACTTTGTGTAAATGCTGAAAAATCAACTCTGCTTCAAGGAATGAGCACATACATTCCACCTGCTATTTCTCTAAGTGGACAGGCTGTCACTTAATTGTCATGTTGTTCATCCTATCTTTCGCCACTAGCTGCTTCCTTCTTTTTTTCTGCTTCTTTGCCCATCTAATTTCCAATTTTTGCATATCCTTCCATCTGTGGATGATTTGATTAATTCCAAAATATACAAAGCGCATTCCTGTAATTCTCATGTTTTCCATGTTTGGATCATCTACCTCTATCCTGTAACTCTGGTTCAAATGTATGTTGTTGGTGAAATCCCCTTGTGTTTCCTGGCTATTTCCGTCAATCGATCATGTTCCAAAGCTGCCCTTCGTGTACCTTCTTTCTTTGGTATTTATTTAAATTTTCCAATTCCAAACAGCCCCTTATGTCCTCCAGTTCTACCTTTAAATTCGATATATCTAAAGGTCCCTCTTTTTGTTTCTTCAATTTTCTTCTCTCCTACAACTTCCTCAAGCCATGCTGGTTTGTACCCTTCACTGGTAACATTTTAATCACTAGGAGCCATAGGGGTTATAAAGACAAACGTCCCTCCTCCATCCACCAAAGCTTGCAGAGTCTGTGGGGCCTTTTACAAAACTATCTGTTAAATTTGGGAAGTCGAAACCAATCCGGATATAGGCGTTGGCTGTATTTCTGATCTCACTTCTGCTGATACCGGAGCACTCACAACTACTTTGGATGTAATCAGGACATTAACAATAGATACTGGGGCTCTGGTAGGCACAGCAACCACAGCTGTCTTAGTGGAAATTACATCTGGTGGTCAAGCCATAACTGGTGGTACAATCTGCAAGACTTGTAAGGTCCGTTCAATTGGTATTAACCCCGTCGATGCTCATGACGAGCTCAGCTCGTCATGAGGCACAGTGGAGCTGTGCTGATGACGAGCTGAGCTCGTCATGAACAATGGAGTAAATGAAGAGTCAGCACAGTGGGGGAAAATGCACAGCAGCGATGTGGTTAAACTTCGATCCACAGAGACAGTACTCAAATCTCCTTGCTCGGCAAGGGCAGTATGTGATGGCAGGGTCTGGAATGTAACATCTGTTCCAGTATCTCATATTGATGGCCGACTTATTTTCCTTATTTGCAGATTCCGTGGAAAATACTGGATATAACCTAGTTCCCTCAATATTAGCTTGCCTCCATCTACGCTGTCATTTATCCCAATGAGCATTTGCCTAATTCTGCACTGCTCTCCCAGTTCTCCTCTTGTACTTTTCCTTCTCTTTTTCTCTTGGAACTTTCTCCCAGACATTAAATGCCTCATATTGAATGGGTCGAGGTGGTGGCTACATTTCAGACAATTTTCCCTTCATGTGATCCAGCATTCTGGTGTTAAAAGTCCCATATCTAGGAAAACTCAATGCACCCTCATTCTCTGTAAATCTACTCCACTATCGAAGCCAAAGCTGTGTTCAAACCATGTCCAGTAGTCATAATGTACGACCTTATGTACTGGAATAGTAACATCTCCTCTCACTATTTTCTTACAATTTTTAAAACATTTCCTGATAACAATTTGGTTTATACAATTTTAATAAAAACAAGTGTTATGATTTTGTTCTGTGTAAGTCAATTTTACTGCAACCCAATACAATTTCAGCTATTTCTCATGAAACCGACTACCAAATCCAAAAACAGTATTCACTTTTTAAAGATGCAATCCCAGCATAGCACTGTGACGTTACCAACCAACCAATCCCAATGTGAAACACAATGACGTACAATCTTGCTACTCTCAAAGCTCACCCTCCTTTACAATTTTCTCTGATTTCACACAACTTTGTTAAATAACTTCTAGTTTGCTCTGCTAAAACAATCGAAGTATTAGCAACTACTTTAAAAAAAATCACAATTGTAAGCGAGTTCTCGATCAGTGGGAAATCAGCCAGATCAATGCAGCTTCCCCCATTTCTGCAATTAGGTTCCTCTAACTTCATTCATTATTAGTCAATCACAAACAAATCTTGAATAACTATATGATAAATGTAGGTGATGGCCCTTTATACACTACACCTAAATCTTGCAAATAAGTTTACATTTTACATTATCCTGGGATCTTTTGAGCCTGAAATCGTCAATCTCTTTTCAATACTTTTACCATTCACTCACATACCCAAAGAAAACAGAATACAACCCACTCACAACCACAACATTTGCACTATTAATACTCACACATTTCTAAACTTCAATCGCCTTCAAGTACCATCTTGTTGGATCTTCAAATTCTGGACATTGCATTCAGGAATCACGACTTTTAAGCAAGGTTTGGGATTTATTTTATAGTTCCATAAAGGGCATAAACCTTCACTCTGCTACCAGATCTGTCAGCGCCGAAGATTTGGAGGAACAATTGATGACCGGTGCAAACCCAAAGCACTTACAACAACGGCTTCCTACTTTTGGCATCCCTCTCTCTTCCGGCAGATGGATCGTTGCCACTTTGTTAGAAGGGAGCTGTGATCAAATGCATTAACAAAAACATCAACTTACAGCATCTTAAAGTTTAGTCAATGATGAGAGGTTTGGAATCATTTCAAGGCTTTATTTCTCATGAAGAGATTAGTATTGTTTTTGTCATTTTTATTCAGATTAGTATAATTACAAAAATATCAAAAAAAGGTTTTGTTAGAATCAGCATACAAAAGACAGCGTGTTCCATGAAGGAAATATGCCCTATCTTAATCTTGAAGTCCTAACCTATACAAGAACCCATAAAGAGTTATTTTGCTCTCTCCTGGAAAAGAGCAAGATTCCGGAGCCTCTAGTTAGTCAAAGAATGAAGTCCCCATAAAGAGCAGTGCTGGAAACTCATACGAGTTCCCCAACCAGTTGCAGTAGCAACTGTTAATACATCAAAAAAAATTAACCACAACATTAGCTATGATTAACATGATCTTCCCACAAAAAGCGTCAGAGTAAAAGGAAATCGCTGTTAACAGTAGCACACAGCAATTTGGGCAAGAATAAGGCAATACAATGCATAAAGCATCAAGGGATGGACTAAAAGCAACCAGGAATCAAAGAATAGGGTCATAGTGGATTGATTTTCTTTAACTAGGAACACGTATATATGAAAACATAAACCATTATTGCAATATTCAGTATGGTTAATTCCTTCTTGCCCAATGTAAATGGGTCTTCCGATGGTCTGTCGTCTCTCTTCACATTTCTCATGGTAGGAATTCAAGCCAGTGACAAGTTCTCTGAAAGTTTCTAAATGTCTTGCACTAGATGCATGAGGGAAGATTCACCTGAGAATCTTTGCATGCCTTATTCTGTTAGCTGTTGTCAGTATCCTATTGTGTGGACAAAGGGCTAGTCTAAAGTAACAAAATATTTCTATCAGTAAGCTTAACATTACTAATGCTCTATTCATTATAAAACATAGCGAAGCACATTGTGTAGCGAAATAAGGAAATCATATGGTGTGAGCAAGCATAGAAACACATTTCTCTTAGAACAGCACATTTTAAAGTGATGAACGGTTTTGCAGTCAGATGATTAGGTTAGCAGTTTCTAAAAGGCATTTTATTTAAAGTTCAAATTGAAGTTGAAAGAAACTTTCGGGCCTAATGGTAGAAGCACTTTAGGTATGCGGGCCTACTACTTTATTTAAACTGCACTTTTGATTTACACGTTCACGGTTTAAAGCTGCATGATTTTTTTATCACATTTAAAAAAGCATTTTCTATGTTTTTTCTATTAAGAATGATAAACATATTTTCTAATGTCAGGCACATTTTCTTAAATGTTAATTGAGGTCAATTTTCATGAAAATGTTTTACTTTAACATTAGTCTCCAGAAGTGGTAAAATCCAGTTTAGATGACACCAGCCATCTATGAGACTATCGATAGTTCAGAATTCATGGTTAGCCAAATGTCATCTTATGACTGGAAGATGTATTTGAAAAGTGTTGAGTGAAGGAGCCAAGAGAGTTGAATATTCAGAGCAGAGCGGGCCAGGAAGACGAATTTAAATTTTTTTAACTTTACTTTATTTGTTTTTTTAGGCAGTTTTGAATATTGCAGACAAAAAACTAAGGGTTACAGAGTGCTTAAAATAGAACAAGTTTCAGAAAATAGGTCATGGTGTTATTACATTGATAGAGGGGTCTTCCTAAGGCAGCAATGTAAAAGGCCATTCCATCAGTTCAGGATGCGGGGTTTAGCTACATAATAAGACCTGCACATGGTATCATCCACAAGCACATCCTTTTAATGCTTGACCTCTTTTTAAAGAAGTACTTTTTATCATACAGGCAGCAACTGTTGTTCAGGGACAGGTACCTAAGCAACCTGCTCCACCTGCTTTGTCAAATTGCGCAGTTCAATCTTCTTAATGAATAAGAGCATCAGGCCAGGTAATTGATGCTGGGCCATTTAGCTGATGCATAATTTAGTGTCTGGGTTACCCTATATTTCCTCTACCAGACTGTGCAATGGAACAGCTCTGTCATATGCTACAGCAGGTATTTCTTTACCAGTGTTACGGTGTCAGAAATTTGCTGACACCAGCACAAAACCCAGCGACAGAGGTTCCCCTTTTAGACTGGATTAGGCAAAGCCAAACTATTTCATGAGTGGACAACGGTTGCTATTTAAAAAAAAGGAACAAACGACGTAGCGGGTATATTGAAATAGCTATTCATCATTGAAAATATTTTTTTTTAGAGAAAACAATCATATTGTGTACAACTCTTGCCAAATAATTCATGATCAAATTTATATTATTACCACATTTACTCCAATGGTCTGATGGAGTGCTGGCTATTAGAGTAAGAACATCACACTGCTGCCCGATTTAGGGGGGATGGTCTGAGGTCCTTTTTCTGTGCATCAACTCCAGGGAAAACCTGGTGGTGACAAACAGAAAATTTTAAATTAAAATAATTGAAAAACGTATTGGGTGTAAGGGTAATTAGTTAGTTTTTATTTAAAAAAAATGATTCCCACTTTGGTAGTCAAACTGACAGCGGCCGTTCTGTAAACTTTTAGTGCCTTCAGAGCAGCAACCGTGGTGGACTCAAAAAAGCAACTTCAGATTTTTACTCCTTTACAAGCACTTTCTTCGGAACAGTTTGATAAAAGTGGGACTGCAGAAATGTAAAACTGTGCACGTTCTTTTTCATATTTTAACAAAAAGTAAATCTTTTAAACTTATTTACCTTTGGCCATAAGTATCAAAGGGTTTTACCCATTCTGTGTCTATGGGAAAATGTGTTCGTACATATGTGCCCACATGCATCAAAGTCAATTGCATTCGCAAACAGTGCGAATCGCAATTTTCGGCCATTTGCGAATGCAATTGACTAATTTGGAATGCATCATGCATTTCGCAATTTTAGGAATCGCAACCATGTTGCGATTTCTAAAATTGCGATTGGATTTAAGAAATCGCAATTTCAGATTTCTTAAATGCAATGCATGATCATTTTTTAATTGTGAATTCGCAATTTGGAAGTGGTAATTTAGCATGAAGTTGAACTTTGTGCTAATTTACCGAAAACTTTCAAATATGTACAAATTGCATTTTTGAACGTTTTAATTTACACACAAACATGCCCTTGGGGCATGTGTGTGTGTAAATTGCATTTACAGTTACATTTCAGGGGTGCAGGGAGGGGTTCTTTGGACCCCCCCGCACCCTTGAAATTACATTCACATTTTGCGATTCGCAATTTGAAATTTGCAAAATGTGAATGCCTTCCCATTCATTCCTATGGGCCTTTTGTCCCATAGGAATCAATGGGAAGGGTTTTCCTTAATTTCGATTCGCAAATTGTGAATCACAATTAAGGAAAAATACCGAATCGCAAAAATAAATGCGAATTGTTCATGCATTGCAGTTTGCGATTTCTAAATTGCGATTCCTTAATTTTCACAATTTAGGAATCGCAAACGGGTGCAATGATGCATGTGGCCGATGGCCCCCTAGTCTTTCTATTCATGCATGGCATGTAGTGCAATAGAAATGAAGAACAAGGCCTGTTATGAGCAGTCAGCGTCGAGCATTATGAAGTAACGAAGGTGACTGGTTAGCGCTATACAAGCTTCTATTTAGTTAAATAAAAATAGAATGCTGGGTAGGCTTACTTGCCTTTTTGTTATGTAGCCACGTCTGCAGTTACCTCCAGCTTCTTTTTACTTTAACAAATTTGTAAGAAATACGGTGCACATAAACACAGGTACACAGCTTTCTTCATGAAGGTGTGTGCACCTCAGCGCTACCGATGACTACAGCATTGCCTACTGTACGTTTTATTGCACAAGATAAGGTGTTTAGAGCATTTGTGAAGCAAAATCCAAATATTTTATATTGTGTGTGATATCTCCAAAGCAGCATCTCAGCAGTACAATGCTGACGTGGTACAAAGGGGCAGATTTACAAGCCCCTTGCGACACTTTTACGCCACCGTTGCGTCACTTTTGTGACGCAGCAGCGGCGTAAACAATGCCCCACGTTGCGACTTATTTGCAATGTGACGCATCTAGGCAGATGCGTCACGTTGTAAAGCCCTGCGCCACATCAAACCTGCGTCAGGTTTCATGTGGGCGTTCTGTCGCAGGGTGGGTGTTCCCTCGCATCAAAGCCCCGTAAAACTGACGCAGTGAAATCTACAAGATTTCACTGAGTCAGTTTTACGACGCTGCTGCGTCAAATCCTTACGCCTGCTTGAAGCAGGCGTAAGGAGTGACGCACGACGTTATGTATGGGTGGCCCTGTGCATTGCAGGAGTTGCGTCGTGCTTGCGACGTGACTCCAGCAATGCACCGCCCATACGCCACAAGATGCGTCACGCATCTTCTCTTCCTTGCACCATGGTGGCGCAAGGAGGGGATTGCATGACGCATCTGTTCTGGCGCATCCCTGCTGATTTGCAGAGATGCGCCAGAACATGTAAATATGCCTCATAGTATTTTAATCAATTGCATCAGATGTCATGACGACGGAATTTGATGGAGAAAAGCTAGCAGTCAAAATTCTGGCTGTGGACTCTAATAATATACTTTCAACAATGATGCCATTGGTTATACAATTTGCCACGTCATTCATGTAAAGAGTAAAACTTTCATTGAAGTGATATCCAGGAAGGCGGCACTACTCCATAATAAAAGTATTTCACCATCTTTGCATATTCAGGTAAAAATCTTCATGTCAGCCTTAACAGAGGTTTTCACAGAATGCCAAGCCAGAACTTCCAATCGGTGAGTACGTAATGCTCATCCATATCTACAGGCACTCCACTTGCATTCATTTTAAGTATCTAGATAATTTATATATCACAAACATAGCTTCCAGGTGCAAGGAAACACTGCACATATGAAAATAAGACAAAGGGAATACATTGGATATTCAATACCATTTACATAAATGTATAAGTAAATTTTGCAGGGTGTGCAATGGCGGCTGACAACATTCGAAAGTGGTGATTGACCACCTGATAGCGGGCGGCACAAAGCTAAAGCTCTCATTCTTGGCTCGTTAGCAACATGTTTATGACGTACCATGACTGAAAGTTCTGGAATTGAGGGTGAAGGCAGTGAAAGTTTCTCACAGTGTTTGTCCTGGGTCATAAAGGAATTAAGGGGCATATGCATCAAAAGTTTCTTTAGCGACTTGCATTTTGCGGTTTTTACCGAATCGCAAATTGCGAGTCACAAAATGCGATGCATGTAAAAATCGCAAAATGTTAGCAATTCGGTAAAAATTGCAATTGCAATTAGCGTTATTGAAATACCGACTCGCAAAAATTGCATACTCGCTATTTGCGAATCGCAAATAGCAATTCCCAGAATACTATTCCCTGTGATGATGTCAGAACCAGGAAGTGGCCACACCCATGCAGTTACCTGTGTGCTGAGAGAGAGGAGGAGGAGGCAGACTACTGGGGAACTGCAATTGGGAAGAGTTTGTGCTTTTTAAATTGGTGCAGACAGCAGCATGGCTAAGGAAACACCCCTGAAGGAGAGAAAAAGGCACAAGAAGTTCTGTGTTATGTTAAATGTAATTTGTAGAGCCCACGTTCAGCAGGCGGTTTCTTGGCGCTGAGAGAGGACGGCAGTTGTATAAGAGTGAACTAATCTTCAGTTGTACACCTGGGTAAATAGCCAGGTCTTAAGTAACTTTCTAAACTCCGTGTAGGAGACGGCGGTACGCAGATTCGAGAGGAGGGTATTCCAGAACTGGGGGGCCAGGGCCGTATATCTGAGACCTCAATGTTTCTTTCATTTGAAACTGTAGTGAACCAGCAAATTTTTAAATGAAGAACGTACCTCTGTGTCTTGGAAGCGATGAAGGGCAGCCCGCGTCCTGAGAGGGCTTTATAGATGGTACAGCCCAATTAAAACAGGCAGCGTTGAGGTAAAGGAAGCCAGTGATGGCTTTTCAACAATGGGCTCGCATCTCGGTGCTTGGGCTGATTGAAAATAAGCCTAGCTGCCTGATTCTGAACAGTTGCAGCCAATGTAGCTGATAGGCCGGTATGCCAGTATATAGGGAGTTTGCGTAGTCAATATGAAAAATGACTAGAGCAAGAACCACTTGGGTCAGGGCTGCGGTGGAAAGGAATCTACTAATTTTCCGAATTCTTCAGAGATGGAAAAAGCTTGCAGAGACCACCGAACTCTTCTGGGCCTTCATGGTTAGGTCATTACTGATTACGATTCCCAGACTTTTTACCAAGTTGAGTGGGAGACGGGAACTCCCTAATAGTGGATGCCAGAAGTTGGAATTCCAGGGGTTGGCCAAACCACCCGTCAGAATCAGCTCAGTTTTATCTGGATTTAGCTTAAGTTGGTTAGTGTTAATACAATCACAAATGAAATTCATAGTACATTGGAAGCTGGACACAGATGATACAGAGGTGTCAATGTTAAAAACCAGCTGGAGGTCGTCCGTGTAGTTGAAGACCACGACCTCTCTTTTACGCAGGGCCAGAACAAGGGGGAGAACATACACATTGAAAAGTAAGGGTGAAAGGGAGGAGCCCTGTGGGACCCTGCAGGTCAATTTTGTTTGCTCTGCCCTGAAGCTAGCAGGACGCACCGATTGAGAGCGATTGCTAAGAAAGGAAGTGGTCCATTTCAAGGAAAGGCCCTGAATTCCCGCACGGCCGACACAGTCGATCAAAAGATGGTGATCGACCGTGTCGAAGGCGGACGACAGGTCAAGAGGTACCAGGGCCTGGGTGATGCCCTGATTGGCCCCTCTTCTCCGCTCATCCATAACTGCCAAAATCACAGATTCAGTGGAATGTTCTGGTCTAAAACCAGCCTGGTGAGAATCCAGATAGTGAGATTGCTCTACAAAAGAGCTGAAACAGGTGGCAACATGGGTTTCAAAAACCTTACTCAAGTAAAGTAGCAGGGAAATGGGGCGGTATCTGCCAGTGCTAGAGGGTCTAGACTGGGTTTTTTAAGAACGAGGACAACTTCTGCCATCTTGAATGAATTGGGGACAATCCCTTGGGCAAGGGAATCTTTAAGAAGGAGTAAGGGAGGGTCTGGACAACATAAAAAGATTTCCCGCAAAATGTGGGGAGGACAGATATATGTGGGCGAGCCCAATCCCACTTTTTTGAGTAGGGCAAGGAAAGCATCTCTAGTAATGGGAGGAATGTGGTCTAAATGTGACAAATTAGTGCAAGAGAGAGGGGGAACCGGGGGAATGGAGGATTTCAGAATGCTAGCTTTGATAGTGACAATTTTCTCAATAAAAAATGTATTGAGTGAGTCACATAGGGATTGCGATGGAACTGGTTTAGCAATGACTCGATCTAGCTTGGAGAGTTTGTCCACTATGGAGAAAGTGTCTTTGGCTTTATTGGTGGAAGCTAGTATTTTAGCAGAAAAATATTCTGCCTTCGTTTGAAGAATAGTTGTTTTATAAACTTTTAGTAAGGACACAAAAACGGTCTTTTGATTAGGGCTATAGCCATGTCGCCATGTGCGTTCTGCTTTCCTCAAGGCTAGTTTCTTAGCCTTTAGATCTGCCGAAAACCAGCGTTGGGAATCATGAGGCCTCTTTGCTCTAACTTTCCTCAATGGTACTATTTTGTCTCTAACCGAGACCAGCCATTTATTAATATTTTCTGCTTGAATATGGGGAGACTCCTCTGGGGCAACTGGAGCTGAGACTGTTAGTAAGGAGCAGAATTCATCAATATCTGCTCGGCGCCAATTTCTGGCCATAAAGTTACCTGACAGAGGGGCGTTGTTTAGACGAACATCAGGAATAACAAAGGTAACAAGGTAGTGATCAGACCATGTACAGGAAAGAACCTGTAGATAGGAGATTTCCAGGTTGGCAGTTCAAACCTGGTCTGAAGTATGCCCTTTGACATGGGTGGCTAACTTAATGTGCTGGTAACAGTTCATTCCTGCTAAAAGTTCAGTGAATTCAACGGAACAGGACATTCTCACAAGTCACTAATAATCAAAATTTGAGAATTGTTAACCACCACCTCCGCTATCATATCACCCAATAATTTTGGGAATGTAGGCATATGGTGTGGGGGTCTGTAAAATAGAGCACAGATGAACGAGGAATGGTGGGACTCAAATTTTAATAGCAAACTGTTGACCAAGGGGATACTTAGAGAGACTAATGATAAAAATTTATGTTTCTGGAGAACTATGGCTGCAACCCCACCTCCTGCTTTACCCGCAGGTCTATTTGCCTGGAGGATGTAGTAATTACAAGGGAATGCAGCGAGGATATCAGGGGCAGTGTCAGCTGTCAGCCATGTTTCAGAAAGGAGGAGGTTATCTGGTTTATACGCGTCTAGTAGGAAGAAAATCTCAAGTTGGTGTTTCACCAAGGAGCAGGTGTTCAAATAGTACACTAAGAGTCCCTCCAGCACCTGATCTATGCAAGTAGTTGAAACTAGCTGGCTTTGGGCGATGGAAATCGACTCTTGATTGGGGGCTTTAGGTGGGTTTTCGACGTGCGGGGCCCCATGAGACAGGAGTCAAAGTGTATCTAGTTTAGCTTTGATACGTGGGCAAATGGGCCAGAGCCCTTGCATGGATTCAAGAGCTGATGCAGGGTACGTTAAAAAAAGGGCATAATGTGTGGGCCTGGGTCCCGGTAGGGCATGGACGGGCACAGATAGGCTTGCCTTTGGCACGCTGCCAACGCGCCAAAGTCAAGTAGGCAATCGTAGCTCCACCCCCTCCGGTCACCAACCTGGAAGAGGGAAAAGAGGCTAGAGCGATACCGGTACTCCATCCACTCAAACCGGACAAAGACCTACGGTGGACCGGGGAGCCGAGCGGCACAAGCACAGGACAAAAGAGGTAGCAATAGCAACAAATTTGAAGGTACTGAACTGTGTTTAAGTATTAAAAAGAATGTCTGTTTGTTTTTTAAAAAGCGCTATGAGGGCGAGATAAAAGCATGTAGGACCAATACATTCAGCAAGTAATACAGCCTACGCGCGTCCTATGAGAAGGAATTGGAATTACTAATCGAAGAGGTGGTGAGGAGTCATGACAACTTGTTTGGGAAACTTTCACTGCAAGTCCCTGAATCTGAAAAAGGAAAATTGTGGCTGGCAATGCAAACTAAAATTAATGTAGTGGGAGTTGCTCACCGCAGCCTTGAAGATTTGCGCAAAAGGTGGTACGACCTGCGCAGTCGTGTCAAAGAAAGGGTTGCGGAGAGGCTTGTGGAGGCAAAAAAACTGGAGGTGGCCCATCAACCCCAGCCAGATCCACTGCCATGGAGGACCGTGTGGTCAGACTGATTTGCATATGGCCATGTCTGAACTGGGGTGGCAGAGTGGGCTAAAGAACGGTGATGGATTAAACCCAGATCTGTTGACTGGGTGTAAGTGTTTGATTGGTTCAGATGCTCCGTCCATCACCACCCCCTTTTGTACCGCTTTGTTCGCCATAAGTTGGCAGGGTATGCTCAGACGTGAGTCTCTTGCTCACTTTGCCACTGGATTCAAGCAAGCCCGGCTGAAGACAGTGTAATGCCAGAAACCGGTCCTAGGAAGCTTGTTTCCGGTCCAGGGAAGGCATGGCTTGGACGTTTGGGCTGGACTGTTCCCGTGAGGCACAGGGTCAGACTGATTTGCATATGGCCATGTCTGAACTGGGGTGGCAGAGTGGGCTAAAGAACTGTGATGGATTAAACCCAGATCTGTTGACTGGGTGTGAGTGTTTGATTGGTTCAGATGCTCCGTCCATCACCACCCCCTTTTGTACCACCCTGCAGCCGGAGGCAGTAGTTGGAGTTACAACAATAGATTCCTCTGCACCAACCAGTACCTCCCAAGAAAAGATGCATGCAACTTCATTTCCACATTTCAGTGTTAGCTAAGAAACAGTGTAAATCAGATCTGGCTTGTGAAGGAAATAGTATTCCAGTCCATGTTTTACTTATGAAACACCAATGCATTATGGGAATTGTAGTCAGCAAAACCACAAGGGAAGTATGGTATCTAGCAAACAAGATACGTTCAAATCCATTGTACCAGGAAAGTCAGTCTACACACACACACTGTAATTGAAAATTACTTTATTGAACAAACCTTTGTACAAAAACAGGAAACATGTCCTAAATGCCAACTAATCATGCACTGTACCACATCACAGATGCACGTGATCAGGAGTCTGAGGACAGTGATGGACATGCACCATCAGAGAGTGAGTCCCAGTCAGAAGAGGACATAGCAGTCTCACCAGCACCCATAACACCATCTCCAAATAAACGCAGGACCACTGTGGCCCCATTGCCAACATTGGAAACAGAGGATGAGGGACAACCTGAGCCCACAATAGCACAACCAGTGGATACACCCACATCCAAACCAAGCAAACAGCTGTGATGTGGGAACATGCGATCTCGGAAAAGCAGGGCAGCAGCACTGATGAGATCTGGCGCAGGCGAGAGTCCCACATCGCATTATAGTCTAGAGAGGGCCATGTTAAGGGTACAGCGCCTGCAGGTGAAACACATGCGGTTAATGCAGGGAAACCTTTCCACTCTTGCATGCAAAATGGGGGACATGAGTAATGAACAAAAGCACACAGCAGCTGACCAGGGTTTCGCACATCCACTTTGTCTGTTTCAGAAATATTTGGTGGTGCGGCTACTCTCACCATCCGCTGCCAAGGATGTATATCTGATCAATAGTATATAAGAGTGGAGAGGCGCACACAATGGAGTCAGTGATACAAGAGAGTCCATGAAACATGTAGATCTTCTGTTCTTTTTTTTAAAAGTATTCTTTATTTTCACGTACAACGGCACAGCCAACGCGTTTCATTCCCATTCGTGCCTTGGGAATTTCATCAGGGCATATACTAGACAGTCAAGTCCGTGCGGTGATTCTCGATGTGGTTCCTCTTAGGAAATCGGGTTACAGGACGATCACAGTAGATCACAGTATGTTCCTGAAGAATGCTTTACACTCAATTCCAAGTGGAATGGTGGTTCGAGTCCCCCGGATTGGCTGGTCAATGTCACTATGGAGAGTCAAGAAGGGTATTGATTCTGGACCCCTTAGAGGGGGGGCTCCAGGGTGGAGGGGGGGTCAGTAAGCTCGGTAAGATAACCGGCTTCAGTGGGGTTGTAGTTCACGTTATAATACGACGGTACCTATGATATGGTCTCCGTTCTCCGCCGCTCCTCCTCATGGAATGTTGGATACTATTGGGGGACATGAGTGACAACCTCAAACATCTAACTACTGCTGTGCAGGAAGGTCGCAGGGAAAGCAGAGAACAATTTGGAGAGATGACTGTAGCACTCAGGGACCTATGCAAGGTTCTAAAGAAGGATCAGGTGTCCCATCGCAAAAGACACACCCAAGGTAGCCAAGGGACTGGTCCAAGTCACACATGCAGTGGAGCAGATGCAGACCAATGCTGTTGCTGTCAGTAGTATATTGGAGGGGGGAGTGAGGATGCCTCCAGTAGCAGCTTGGCACCAGTGTCGGACTCAAGGAGGCGCAGCACACTGAATACGCCAGGATCACAGAGCTCACAAAGGGATGTGTCTGACATCCAAGAATGGGCAATGGGAGTGAAAGGACGCTGGAAATAGTGTGGCCTTGTCCACAGCAATTGTTACTGGTGAAGCAACCAGTTACTACTTTTGTCTGGACTGAAGTGAAGTACCATGACATACCATTATGTGTATACATCATTATATTCAGGCTATACAAGTGTGCAGTAACACAACAGTTTACGTTGTTTTAAATAAATCTATTTGGCAAAGTAAAAGTGTTGTGTTGTGTTTGATTATTACTCACATCAAAAATTATTCTATGTGATTTCAATTCCTGTGGCGTGATTGGGAATCTGATGTGTTGGCGCATCTGCAGCAACATAGCATCCAGGAACGCGCTGAAGAAACGTAAAGTGAACTTTGTGACACTTCTCCAGCTGTAGCTATTACCCCCTGGAACCTACCGGATGCTAGGAGGTGCAGGGAACACAGGACCTGCACATGGGTCGGGATGGCATGTATCCTGTGAGATTGAGACTGCAGTAGTGGGTCTAAATCGGCAATTAGATCGTATATCATTGCTGCATACTTGGGATATTCTGTGATTTGGGTTGATGCATTGCTATTTTACAATCGCAAACGCTCATTTTTTGTGATTCGTAACATTTGCAATCGTAAAATAGCTTGATGCATCTGGCCCTAAAACACTGAGCCATCTCAGGTAATTCATACAATAATAAACTGCATCCTATATAAACAGTAACTAAATTGCTGACATGGATTACATTAACATTTTAAAGTTACTAGGCTCAATTCACAAAGATAACTTACGTGTAGCAAAGTTATCTTCGTGAACTTAGAAGCAGTAGACATTTGGATGCCTGACACATGTGTCTTTCCTAGTCAAAATGTCTTCCAATTGTAATGGTTAACTTAAAACTGGATGTCCCAAAAATATTGTTGCAAACGTGATACTTTGTAGATTACTGTTGGAATAACACATCTTACGTCCACACTTCCAGGGGCCAACTTCCGATCATCGACACATCACCAACATACCTGCCCAGTACCCAGTGGGCACTTTGTGAAAATATGTGGTCAATTTTGTAATAATGGTAAAAGTGAATCTATTTGTTGCATTTCTTGCATTTCAGTATAGTTTAAAGGTAATAGGTTCTGAATGAATGGAGGTCTAACATGAGTGTGTGCCCTTTTCATGCCTATAATTAAATGTAAAATGTTTTATTCTGAATAATGACCCATGTTTTGACACCATGCCAGAAAACGACAGAACGTTTGATGCAATCTAGAGTGTAAGTCACATAAGGTGAGCATACTCGCATCTTCTATTGCAGTCCTGAGCATGGACTAACTGAAGGCACTTGCCACCAAGGAGACGGGGTGCTCACCATGGATACCTACATTTCCATTTTTGTACCCTACTATTCATAATTATGTTATGTTATGTTACATAGGTATTTGTATAGCGCATGTACACCAACAGGTTTCTTGGCTATATCGTGACTGAAGTAAATGTACATGTTAAGGAAACATTGACCACCAACTAGACAATGCTGGCTTAGTGTAAAAGTCATGATTTAATAGTAAAGGTTAGGGGTGCACGAGGCTGAAACCAGGAAAGCCAAACTACATTCTGGGCAATGGTTGACACATGCTGAATAAAGTGTCTGGAAGTTTGATCAAAATACTAATGGTAGTTTGTTACAGTGCTCAATACTAATTTTAGTATGTATTACAGCAGAAAAGGTTCAAAATTTGAGAGGATAAACATTGGCCCATAGTTATCAATATTTCACGCAACGCAGCAAGCCATTTTGCTGCTCTGTGTGAAAGGGAGAGGGCAGGAATGACCCATATTTAATATTATATGGTGCATTCCTGCTCTCTGCCTGTGCTGGGGTGCAAACTGCTGCATAGCACCAACTCAGGCACCCTGGCACCATGAAGCAAGGGTGCCTGCTTTGTAGGCAGGATTGTTTTGTGCAAGAAAAGACACAATCTGCTCATAAACAGTCCTCAGATGCATTTTCCTCTTTCTACATGTGCAGCACACTTAGAAAGAGGACACCACGAGGAGAAATGAAGGTATTTCTCCATGTTGCACCTCTGGTGGGGGGGGTGTATAATTATCATGCATTCCAGGTCTACCAGTGTTGGTAAATCTGGAAATGTGTCGGAATACATGGAGGGATGCATGCATAAGAACCCCCGCGCTCCACCCCTAGCATGCCTCCGTGCCACAGAGTAGCACAAGGCAGCGATCTGTGCTAATTTAACCCCTTCGACGCTCGTGACGGAACGCTTCCATCACGAGCGTCGGTTGGGCTGTGCTGGTGACGGAACCGTTCCGTCACGACCACGCCCGTTTTGGAATCTTCAGCACAGCGCGAAAATTTGTGCCGTGCTGAAGCGGTTAAGCTATTCTAGATTTATCAAAACACACAGGGCCTTACAAGGTGGCCTTTTGTGGGTTGGCAAATCTCATTTTAGGTTTTGAGTCACCCTGCGTCCCCTTGAATGGCGCAGGGCAACGCAAAAAAACCTTTCATGAATTTGGCCCACGGTTTATTGATAAATATGAGCCATTGTATTTCAACGAAGCCACTACAGAAAGGACTGAAGTCCCTGACCAGGGGATTGTTCTGAAGCGGGAAAATACCCCTGAGTCGCAGTGTCACTGGCTGCACATGAGATCCGTTATTCCAAATGCACTGAATACGTGATTTCTAGGTGACTATCACGTTCAATTGGGTTCCATTTATTTCCAGTGTTTAACAACACTTTCAATCCACCCTCCCACCCCACCACCAACCTGCCAAAAGCCAATGGGAGAGACAGAGTGACTGACTCGAGAGCGGCATCTATCAAACACAAGGCAAAGCAACGCTTTGTGTCAGTGGAAGGATGCTGGCGGCAGGCCATCTGGGCCCCTGGCCTCTACCCCCTCTTCCCTGGGTATTGTGATGGCTGCGACTTCTCTTGTCTGTTTCTGAGGTGTAACGTGAACAGACAAGGCCAGGGCATGAATATTTCATGGCTTTAATTAAAGCGAGCTCCTCGGATCCAGAGTGTAAACAGACTCGGTCACAGTAGAACAGGTAGACTTTTACATAGGGAAGATCAGGATACCTTTGTATCAGAATGCAGATAAAGGGTTGAAGCCCTTTTCAGTTCCACCTCCTCAAATACCTTCTTCTGAACTAACTGAAAGCAGCGTGCAAAGACAGTGGGATGCTGGAGCCCCACAGGCCTTTCCGATGAAGCACTCTGCCCTTTGGTAGCACATTTTCTAGCACATTTTCAATTAGTCCAAAAAAAGACATACAAACTAGGTGTTTTGAAGCACATATCGCAAAACCTATGAAATTTAGTGAAAAACAGTTAGACAAGTTTCGTTTTCTCTACTAAGCAAAAGTGTCAATGAACAAAAAAGCTCCATACAACTTCTATGAAATAATGGCTGCATATAAGAATATTGATAAGAAACTGACATCAATATTGTGGCCTACGTATAATTTATAAAAAATATCACTGTTTTTTTTTAAACAAAATTTGAAAAATAGTATTTTTGGCAAACAATACTTTGGCCATAATTTTTTGCTACCATGTCGAAATAACTCCAAGAAAAACTTCAGGTTCTGGTATAAAACCTAAAATACCCCTAAATTTGACATTGTTTGGTTTACTATGGACACTTTATAGCCATTATTCCTTCAATACACAATGCTCATGACTTCACATATGGCATCTCAGATTACATTGTTGGAAGTAAACAAAGGCCCCCTGAACTATACTTGTTCAATTCCTAGGACAGGGAAAAACATATGTCGTAAACCATTCCTAGGCAATCATAAAAGAGTACATATACACATGTGATAAAGACGAAACAATAAGATGTCTAAAAAATATATTGTGATTTTGATTCAATAATAAAAAAGTACATGGCTAATTAAAAACAATTACATAAAGTCGGTCCATAGCTACTATGTGTAGTATGTATATACACATGTGTATATGTACTCTTTTATGATTGCCTAGGAATGGTTTACCACATATCTCTGATTACATTCAAATTAAACCAAATATGATATAATATGAAGTCCCATCTAACTTATCTCTGTACTTTACCTTTGCAGAGACAAGCTACACATCTTTAGCTATCTGACTCAGTATGTCTACACGTAAAACGTCAAGTATATTGATAGCAAGAGATAGGACAAACACAGTGCTTCATTTGAGCAGGTGTTTTCCAGTGCTCAGCATCAGCACTTAATCATCAACACTGGCACTTTTCATCAGCACCAGTTAAGGATACATTCATTTATGGTAGGCCCGGGGAGATTAAGTGATTTGCCCAGAATCACAGGATGTTGAGCCCATGCCGAGGCTCCGAGGCCGGCAGCTCCGGCCATTACACCACCCCCTCTCCCCACTTTCATGTTTAGTAGTTAGTTCTGTTCTAGGCGCACTAACAGGAGAAATGGGTTGGTGCAAGCTGCCTCCTGACGAGAGCCCCAGCACTTTTCTTTTTACAATTTAAAAGCTGGACAAACATTAATAATGTTAGAAAGTTGGAAAGAGATTGATAGAAATCTTGATGGATACATTATCAATCTATGCTTTAAACTGAAAAAATATGGCAAGCAAGTTCCATTGCTTACTTGTGGTAAAAGCAGGGCAAGGAAAGGATTTCAGCCTTCTCCGTTCTGCGCTCTCTCGCTTGCACACACCCCGTGCGTACAAAAAAGCCGAGCAGGGGGACGCAACTTCTTGTACCTGGCTCTCAAGGCCTGGAACGACCTCCCACAAACATATCAGAGCCTCCTCCTCTCTTCTTGACTTTCAGAAGAACTGAAGACCCAATTTTTCGAGTAAGCTCCCAGGGCTGGCCTCACACACCTTCTATTGAGCACCTGGACATCCTCATGTAGGCACGCAACGCCCATAGGGCTCAAAGGGCTTCAGCCCCTCTTCCCCCCAATCGTGTGTTAGCTTCCTGGGCTACACACAGACAGCTGTGGCCCGCGTAGGGAGTTGCGGTGGGCGTAAAGGCGGGGCGGGGGAGGGGCAGGGTGGGGGGTGCTAAAAACAAAATATGGATAATTGGAGATAAGTAAACAATTTAATTAATAAAACAAATTTCGTAGCGCGGGCTGCCTCACATTTTGAACTGCTGTAGGCTGGCTGGTCTGGCGTCCGTCTGATTGCAGCCACACCTGAGTATTTCACAGGTCTTTAAAATACCATTTACTTGTTAATGAGGCTTTGTTGTTTTTTCACCCCTACTTAGAGCCCCTGCCTCTCCACTCTGCCTATTGCTAGAACAATTAGCCCCCCGAAATTTGTATTAGCCCCCCCGAAATGTGGCTCTAGTTGCGCCTCTGCCCCCATGAGTGATTAGTGTGCTATTAAAAAAAAGGATAACATAATATTATTAAAAAGTTCAACTTCTAATAGTTTTGGTCCAAAAATCAAACTATTTGGACCTATCCACATAATTTTAAATGTGCATTTTCAAAGTCAGATGGTATTGCTGGTGTTCCCCCATACTTTCTAAAAATAGCATTAGTTCAGATATGTGCATTTTACATGTTGAAATCACATTCCTAATCGCTGATAATGTGATTTTATGAGTGTATTACTTTAATGAAAAGCTGAAGATAGAAAGGTCTAAGAGCATGTTTTATCGCTTTTTATGTGTATCAGTCCGCAGTGGGAGTTGTGTTATGGAAGAAACAACTGCCAAGTTCCACATTTGACAGGTTCCTTAATAAAATCGTCAATATGAACCGGAGTCCTGATCTAGCGTCCTCGGCGCACCTCTAGGCGCAGCAGAAGCCCTCTTGTCTGGCTGGTGAAACAGCCTTGCAATGTAGACATCTGTTAATTACTGTACCGCAGCACTGAAGAGCCGCCTATGAATACAGCGCCACTTTAGATAAAACTTTCATGCAGCTGTTTAGGCCCGTTGAAATATAAATGATTTCCTCTAAATTTTTTATCATAAATCAGGGCAGAGAGAGACGCCGCGCGGCCCGAATTCCCCCCCTTTCAAGAGCCATGGCGCGTTGTTTTTGTGTGTGTGTGCCAGGGCTCTTCTCGGCACCCTTTTGGCTTCGCGAGGATATGATTAAGTCACCCTTATCTGTCGCTGTCAAAGCCCCCGCCAGTCCATGCTTCTGGAAGAGGAGAACGCTATGTACGAACCACGAGGCGCTTCACAGAGACAGCTCTCTGAGAGGGACTTTTGATGCAGAGCTCACCGGTTCGATCCTTAGCAGGCCCACCTCAGACTGACATCCGTTTGAATTTGTCAAATTAAGTATTGAAATAAGTAATTATATCTACGGTTTAAATTGCCAAAAAATAATACATTGAAACAAAGTTGGACTCTGCCTTAGGGAGTCCGGCAGAATGGGGGCTGGGACGGGGTCCCAGATTATTGCTGAACCTGATCCAGACTAAACGGGTATAACATTTGCCTGCTTCTCACGTGTTAAACGTTGAAGGTTAATCGCTAATTCTAATTATAGAGTGTGGCATTGTGTCAGGACTTTTGGCTTTGTCAGTGGTCGTTAGTTGCATGAGATAAATAAGCAGCAACTATGGCTTGTATATAATATTGAAACATTCTTCCAATTAAAGTCCTGGTGGTGACACCACGACAATGTTGATGCTCCTGAGATACAAAAAGAGAAGGGAAATCCTGAGAGAAAATGACTCTCTTACGGATTTCCCTTCCCTTACAACGCTCACCTGGTATAAAGTCATGCTATAACTTCTCCTCTAGTGAGAAGTGACCAGTGTGAGCAGCGCACATTATGTGCCTGCTGTCACTGCAGTCCGGAAAAATACGGACTGCAGTGACAGCAGGCCCAAAACAGAGCCCGATAGAGACCCGTTTCGAGGCCCCCTTTAAAAAACTGCTCAGACCAGAGGAGACCCGGCCCACTTAAAGCCCTGGGTACCACCTAGGTTGACTTTTCTGGGGTACCCAAATGTCCTAGAAAGGGGGCAACTTTTGGCGGGAGAGGTGAGTCCCCATCTGTGAACCCAACCATGGCTTGGGCTACAGTCGTTAGGGAAGTAGAAGCTGACCCTGGTTTGGTAATTACCATTGGAGAGCTGGAGATGGAGCATAGGCCTGTGTGTGTCCAGGCCGGAGCGGCTCATCTGTTGGAGCGGCGGAGCGTCACCCCACTTAACCCCCCTCCCCAAATCACTCCAAGATGAAAATTAAAATGGTAATTTATTACCATTTTATTTTTCATCTCCAGTCCTGAACAGAGCGTCAGGATGGGGGCGGAGCCACTGCTGAGTGACAGCAGCAGGGAGGAGGGTGGGCTGGTTATGCACTTTTCAAAGTGTGCATGTCCCTTTGGCTGGCGGTCTTGTTTCGGCCAGCCAGACATGCGCAATTTGAAACCTCTAACCCAACTGTCTTAAAATAGCTGGGTTAGAGTAAGTGCATGCCTCCAGGACGCTGTAAAGCGCCCAGTGAGGCCGCTCCCTCTGATCAGGGTGCTGCTTTCACAGCATGAGAGAAGCACCAGGATTGGTTAAGGGAGTTGCAGCATGCACTTCCTGTGGGCGTCGGCGAAGAAGAGCTCCAGAGCGGAGGATGTCATTCGGTAAGTCTTTTTAATTTAATTTTGCATGCGTGCCGCCCACCCCCTCCCGGTAGAGGCCAGCCGCCACTGGTCCAAGGGTGATGTGAGAGGAAATATGACTGGTGATGGGAACCTTGTAGCAAGTCTTATGTGAGTTTTACCTTCTTATCCAAGGGCGAGGATGCAAGTGGGAACAGCTCTTCTAGCAGCAAAGGTGAGGTACTAGTTACAACAAGGAGATTGAAGGATCTGGTGTCTGCAAACAAACAGCAGAACCAGACCGCAACAGCACAGCTGCTACTAGTGGCCAGGGGTCCTCTCAGGCTATTGCTACTACTTGTGTACAAAACCGGGGCTAGTCTCAGGCCACTGTAATTCCTCAGGCTCACAGCCCCGCATCTTTGGATACCACAGTTGTCTCAGCCAATGCTGGGGCAATGATAAAAAAGGTGAGAAAGGGTGGTTATTCACCAGACACATGATAAGGTTCTTTGTCCTAGGGGTCAACTGGGCCTGCACTTGACTGTGGAGGTGAAGGATAAGGTTAGGAGGGGAGCGTATGTTGTGGCATAGGTTTTGGTGGTATATCTCAGGATTAGTCCAACTGGGGCACACCTTCTCGGGGTCCATCTCCTAGGCTATGCTTTAGCTAGGGGAGAAGCACCACAGGACCCGCCTGTCAGTGGAGATGAAATAGGACCGTAGGATCTGGACATGATCCCTGGAAAAATTCAGTGGTATATCCCGCCTCCATTGTGTCAAATCACAAATCCGGCCTTTTTAAGAATGCGGCAGGCATTGTGGGATTTCGAGCAAATTTTGGGGTGGGAACAGTGTGCACAACAAGGTGCACAAACAGTGGTTTGATTTCGCATTGGCAGGAATGTTACTTTTCTAAAATTGCTCCCCATTCGTGTGGACTTCCATGTATGAACTAACCACTTTTGCAACCAGTCGGTTAAATTCTGGTCTGATAGTATGTCAGTTGTCGAGTTCATTATCTTACAGCTTGCTCGGTGTAAAATGATGTTGAGCCTGGTGAAGGAGATTGTGCTGATTTGTTTTGAGAAAAAAACATATTTTTCAGAGCTTAACATGTACCTGGTGTTTTGAACAATGCTGCAGATCCATTATCTAATTTTAAGTTGTACTAGTCATGGTGTTTTCATCACGGGGAAGTGGGGAAATCCATTCCCTTTCCAGAGCAAGCTTGAAGTCTTTACACTCAGTGCTTCCTGACCCTGTATCACCTAGTATAACACTTAAGATAAAGAGGACCTATGATTGGGCTTTCAAGTCTTGTTTGTCATTTGCTGAGGGTTCCACACAGGGTGACATGTTGTCATTATGTAGGTTAACCCTTGAACTTATGCAGCGGGAAGGAAGATCTGAGGCAAGTGCAAGGAGGCACATTTCTACAAAAGCCTTTTCTTTGTTTTTTAACCACTTGATTTTGGAAGTTTTAACATACATAAAAAATCGACCGAAAATCGACAAAAGAAGAGAAAAAGAACGGTAATAAGGAAAATAAACATACATTTGTGTGAGACACAAGCCTTTAGCATGTATGACAATTTTGGTAGAAAAGTTGGGTTGACTAGGTTACATAGTTTACAATGAGATTAACACTTCGATGTACGCAAACAAAAATGATGCAATTCTATCTTAATAAGCAAAGTGACAGTTATTTCAGAGTTTTCTGTTAAGCCTCTGTTGGATCATCACAGACTGACGTTCTCAGAAACCTTGTCTTCTGAATAGGACATTTCGCAGATGCAGGAGCTATGCAAGGTTAGTGTCGCTATCAGTGGGGCACCTCTCTTCCTCTGCTCCCGTTTTACAGAGGTTATGATAGGCCGCCATGTTTCTTCAAACGTATACATATGGTCATTGACCAGAGCCGATTGTTTTCCATGGCGTAAATTGACCACACTTGTCCTCACCACATATTAATGGATGGTGTAGTTAGGAGTTTCCACAGTTGGGTTATACTAAACCAGGCGGCCAACAGTAGGTGAGAGATCAGTTTTCCTCCTGGAGTGGTCAGAGGGTATATCCCATGATCTCCCAAATTACCCATCAGCATGGGCAGGGGATGGTGTTAAAAGCAACATTCGTTTAGTCTGTATCTGAATTAGAACCCTGTGCCTGTAACTTTGAATATGTGGATAGGACTACCATGTGTGAAGTAGGGTGCCCTGCTCCCCACCACCCTTCCAGCAGGAGTCCGGGCTGCCAAACAAGGCACTCAAACAAGTGGGGGTGAGGTACCATCTTGTTAGTAGCTTTCAAGCATTAGCTTTCTGTTGTGTGCACATGGAGGACCCAAACAATTGGGGAGATCCCATATCACCAGCCTTAAGCAGGGGCAGGCAGAGGGACCCCCGGCAGGTGCTCCCGCCAGAGCCACCAGATACTGTGTCTCGAGAGCGCCTCTTGGCCTGTGCACAGACCGCTACCCCCAGACTTGCTTCAGCTCCTCACTGGTCACTCCGCATCGGCCTTGGGTACTAGATGCCTGGAAGGGAGTGCTTGTTTCATGGATCCCAATAGGGGCCAGGTGGTGGGTCCGCAGTGAGCACGAAGAGTCAAAATTGAAGTCCACGCCCAGAGGCCCTTCCTCGCTATTGTTCTCAGAAGGTTCTGGCAACATCTACGAAGGCCATCTTGGAAATCGGCTCACGTGGGCCACCTCAATTTGCTTATCTCCAAATGTCTAGACGTGAGTAATTTGCTAGGATCCGACCTTTTCATTGCTCTGTCTGATACCAGACGTCTTCCCAGGCCAATATCGCACTATAAGTACTGGTTTTAATGCCTATGAGTGGTTCAAATGGGGCTAGATTTATGGAGCTCAGGGAAGACAAAACCTTGCAGGTCTCTGCCCTGGCAACGTCCCCATCATAAGCCTTTTTCTCCAAGGCATCAGGACTTTCTGACCATTACAAATATTTCCTCATTGATAAAGCCCTTAAGAGTTGGGAAAGACTTAAAGGGCCAAGGGTGGGTAATAGGCAATCAATTGACCTAGAAAAGTTGATGGAAGTTCTCAACTCTTTACTGCTACCCTTTAATTCAGATTATGAGGCAGCTTTATTTTCCACCTATTTTTACCTGGCACTTTAAAGGGTTTTCAGTATGTCGGACTTCTTTTTTTTAAAATCTGTTTTATTCAAGTCTTATGTTGTACTACATTCAAGAACTCTGAACAAACAGCAGCCCCCTGATAGACAGCGTTACATGTTCAACAATCCTATGCAGCCTCGCGTTTCAACCTCTTTTTAAGTCACATCTCACTGGAGTCTGACTAATTGTCCCAAAAGCTACATCACAATCTTCATTACATCACATCCATCATTTCCCTGCATCCCTCCTCTCCCCATATTCCAGGGAGTATCCGGCAGGTCTATGGGTAGCCCTCCATGATATTTCATCCGCCAGGCCCTTCCACTGGGCCCACATTTTGGTAAATTTGCTTGAGTATGCTGGCATTATATATCTGTTTCTCCGCTCGCATGCACCAGTCCATGTTGGCTTCTCATCTGACCGCTGTTGGGTGGTGGCATTCCTGCACCTCTGTATGATTTCACTTCTGGCCATCATTAGCCCTACCTTACAATAAGGGAGTGCATATCTGTCTAGTGTTTGGTCACTCCAGATTCCAAGCAGTACCCCCTGGGGATTAAACTCCAGTCACCCCCAGGGTCTGAGACACCCTACATTAGACCCCCTGTCCAGAATGAATGCACCCCAGGGCAATTCCATATTGTGTGTACAAGTGTGTCCTACTGTGTACACCCCTCAGACGCAGATCAGTTGTAATTCAAACTATTGCAAACAATCTCGATCTGGTGGCCCAATGAAAGGTTTCCAGTTGAAAGAGTCTGAATCCGGCTCTAATAGAATCAGTATCAGCATGCCGCCCCCCAGTCACAATGGCCAAACTGGTTGCAGGGTACAAAACAGATATCCATTTTGGGCTACTATTGCAAATGTTTCATGGTTAGGAGAGGACTTGGAGGTCACCCTCATTTGTCCAAGACTAACAAGTGTGGGAGTGCCGAACAGGTGTTTTTGAGGTAGTCGAAGGATATTGAGGATTGCCCATTCTCAGCTCTGATGGTGTTCATGAGCTTTAATCCTAATTGTTCCCAGACCAGGTTTCAGTTTAGAAGGGTTATTTCTACAGCATTGCAAGTACCAGGATTAGATGACTCAAACTTCATTTCCACTCCTTCAGGATTGAGAAAGCCTCTCTACTTTAGGTTTGGGCCTTGATTTGAGTGCAGTTGAAAGGATTGGGAGATGAAGTCAAATTGTTATAAACAACAAGTTTCACCTCAATCTTATCTAGGCCAGAGGAGACGTGTATTTATCTCATTTAATCTCCTTCCTCATTTTTTTGCATCAGGCTGCATTATTGCTGCCAGCATGTGGGTTCTTGGCCATTCCTTTGTGAAAAAGCAGAAATTGCATTTAACCAGGGAGAAGTCCAAAGCTAGGCCAAAGTGGATGGTCTTTGGATGCACAGGCTGGTATTGAGGAACTTTGCTTGGAAGATCTGTGCTATCTGGTGGAGTAGGCCTGGTTGAGCTGGGGGCCACAACCACCTACGCTCATCATTTTTCATACTGGCAGTTATGACTTGGCAGTCTTTGGCTGGAGGGACTTGTTCGAGCTTCTCAGGAGGGAGATTTCTTAGACTGCAAAAAGGTTCCTAGAGCCAGTCCTCGCTTGGTCACACAATAACCTTCAAAAAGGGTGGAAAACATCCTCTTTATCCAGGGAACTCATTGAATCCACTAGGTGCCTAAACAGCTGCTTAAGGGAGTTGCTTAATGCAGCCCGAGTAAAGACCATCGCTTTGAGTTTGGTCTTTTGACCGATAATCATATACTTGGTTCTTCCAACAACAATTGTGAGACTTCTAGAAGCACAGAATGACTCAAACCCTGCCAAAAGACGGTGTATTGATAACTCTGCTCGAGTTATTAGAACCGCAACATCCACGATGAACAGTATTGGTATTGGCTCATTTATTTTTGGTACGTCTAGGTCAAGGTTCATCAGTATTTTTACAATGTAATTTATACAGAAGTTAGATAATGTTGGAGCTAATGCACAGCCTTGCTTGACGCCCCGTTCTATTGGTATCTCTGCAGTAAGTTTGCCCCTTGTGCTATATTTCATCCAGGTAGTAGTGCCAGAGTGCACTGCAACAAGAAGACTTAAAATCTTGAAAAAAAACCCTGCTGCTTTAGAATTTGCCTTAGAATGGAGCGATGAACACTGTTGAATGTGGTTTGAAGACCAATAAAAAGCAAGTATAAAGATGACTTTTGAAGGACAGTGTATTTCAAGCAAATGAGGTTTAGTCTCATTACTTGGGCTACTGTACTCTATCCCTTCCTAAAACCTGCTTGAAATGGGGAAAATAGAACTTTTTCAATCATCCTCTGGTCTAAGTAAGACCATAACAATTGTCATGCTAGTGGAAGGTCCTGGGACTCCCTGAAGATAAGGCGGGGAGCAGAGATCGCATAATCCTGGCAACCCTGGAGATCTATGGCATCCCTAAGATTATGTCTCACAGGTTATATGACATATCTAGGGCCATTGGAGGACCTTGGGGCTTTCCACTGGTCTTGGAGTGAAGGCCGGCATTTTATTTGAATGAACCAGCCCTGGGTTCTGCTAGACAGACCTGCTGATTGAGTTAGTTCACAAGTATGGCATGGTGTCCACCACCATGCTGATGTCTGCTACTACCTGATATGTTCTTCCTTGGCTTGACCACCTCTCTAACCCCAACGCTTGTGGTGTGAGCATGGTGAAGTAGTGGCAAGATTTAGATGCAAGAAGTGCCTCTATATAGTTCTAAAGCAAAAATTTGAAGTGTAAAATCGCCTTCCTATATGTTACAGCCATGCCTTTTCTATTCTGTCCTGTGCATGTACTTCTTACCAAGGCCAATGCATTTTCATTGTTAATGTTTGATTGTGTTTTGTTTCACTAAATCCATTATTTTGGTGGGAGAAGATGTGCACTAGTCCTAAATTGCGGACATTGGATCCAGGAGACCTGGGTTTTTTAAGCCAAGCCTCTTTCCTTGACCATCCTGTCAGACCTTAGATAAGTCGGTTTTTCTCTGCCCACTTCATGTCATTTATCTGCAGAAGTAGTTCGAAGAGACAAGCTGCGGACCGTTAAATGTTATTTTTTTTAAAATATATATGTGCAGTCTGGAAGTGGTAAGATGATATTCCTTTTATGGTGGCTTGTGAAGTACTTCCTCAATCAATTATAACTGCATATCAGGTAGAATTGAATTACTGAGTTTGGCCCTGGAAGCCATGAAATCCCTAAACGTTAGCAATGTAATCTTTCATTTGGGCACCTCCTCCTGAGGCGAATTGGTATTGATGGCAGCAGGAGATCTCCTTACTGGCATTCCTGCGACACTGTTGAGGCATCAATGTGTAGGTTTATATACATGTACTTCCCAATAGGCCAGTGCACCCATGTCCTGCTTTAATCACTTTCACTCGTTCAGAACGCAAACAAGATCAGAAATAGGAAGGGCCACTGAAATTATGCTGTGGTGTTCCTACAGCTTCATCCACATGATTGGGTAATTACCACACAATCCAACATCTGCTGCATAATGTATAGTTGTAATAATAAAATGTTGTCTCTAGCTCAAAGGGATAAAGTTACTTAAAAAAAGCCCCAAACATTGTGCTGCGCAGTGGCAGGCCAAATGAAAAGGTTAAGTGGACACTTTTTAGATGCTCATTGTTGCAATCGGATGGTAATATACTATGTCATCTGTGAATTCGTGTATTAATGCCATGGTCTCTGTTCACATGTCTGTAAAGCGCTCTGATACCCTCGGGTCTAGACAGCGCTACATAAAACTGTCAAATAAAAAAAAATGCTACTAATGAGGTGAAACGTTTGCCAAGTTGGTATTAATGTGTTTTAAAATGGCAAATAATGCGGTCACAGATTGTGCCAGATGCATCGCATAATTTTTCTTTAATTTCCTCATAGTTACTAAACCCTGCCATATAATTTGGTCGCCCTTTACCGCAGAATTCCAGTCGGCGAAGAAATACAAAATTTCAAAGTCACGGGCCTGACAAGCGGCCCAATACACTTATTCCAGAGGTGACCTCCGTTGGGACAGAGGCTAGCACACGTTTCCCCCAGAATTCCTGTGCATTTAAGGTTTCCCTAGCTTCTAAAATAGTTCTGCTTCATGTGTCCCTATAGTCCTGACACAAAATGACCACAGTCTAACTTAAAACAACAACGACCGCAACCGAAGAAAATGGCGGAAAAGGAAACTCCCATTATGAAGTACACCAGAGCCGAAACCTTCTTCACAACAATTTACACCCACTACGTCAACTACAACTCGCTGTGATGGGATTTCAGACATACTATAGCACGGGCTTGTGCTAGTGTGAAAACCGTCCTGCAGGTGTCGGTCTGTCGTGTACAGAATGCTCAGTATTTTCTCCTTGCACGTGAGATGAGGTAGCTCAGCGCGGCCAATGCGCTGTCCAGGGTGCTGAAGGTGCAGAGCTGACTGTCACGCGACACAAAGGAATAGGAAAAAGCCAACTCAGTGTTCACAGCTGCCTATCTATGCACGGGGGCCTTGATTCTGGCTCGGGGATAAAGCGAGGAACCCCTCACCAGCAGTTAGCATGGAGGGGGCGGAGAGGCGCACGCATTGATTGCTGTATGACATCTACCCGTGTATCGACTTGAATGGCGCTTACCATTTTTTCACGCTCACCTTCTTTAAGGTGTGCAGCCGCCGCCTTTTATTTTTCTCAAAGCACTATAGCGGCGAGGCCTTAACACCGAAAATAAATCTACGATTGGAGAAAATATATGAAAGATTGATGTGTTTTGGTTAAGTCGTATTGAAAGCGAGTCGTGCTTCTTTTCTTTGGAGAATACTTTTAGAAACTTCTCGGCAGAGCGGTGTCTTTCCCAGTATGAATTTGCACAGCGATACCTTCCGCTTGTCCCTTCATTCTGGAGTAAAATCCTCATGGGAGAGGGCGTGTTCTTTGTATGTATGGTCTTCTTGCAGGGGTTTTGTGGGATACTGGAGGTCTTTAAGCTCAGTAAGGCCGTGGCATGCTGCCAGACCTATGCTGACCAGTTCTGCAGTAACTCCCACTCGGCCTGAAGTTTCAGATCTGGCATATGAATGTATTCATTTGATAACTTTATTTCGGTCAATGACCATAAAAGTGCAATAAGATATATACAAGCACAGAAATAAAACCATAAATACAATAGGAGTTTAAAAAGTTATTAAACGTCAGTTATCAAGGATGAAAAGAAATGAGAAGCAATAGTCCATTATTTCTTATTAATAAAAACAGATCTTCTCCGCCACATGCCAAGTAAAAATCGGGAGACAGCAAAGACAATGGGAGGGGCGTTATCGTAGGTTAAAACTCTGCAAGCTTGTACGCATTGTCTGAAACCCAGGTTTTTGCACAATGGGATAATCCAGCATTTCCGGATTTCGCTATATGCCGGACAAAAAAAAAAGATATGTACAATGTCTTCCCTACAGTAATTACAAGCAGGGCAGTTGGCCTCCATCGATTTTGCCCATCTGGATGTCAATGTCCCAATCGGTATAGAGCTGTGCCTCAGTTGAAGGTATAGTTTTCTTGCAAGTGGAGGCTGCACTAGGTCCAGGAACACCTCCGTCCTGGATTTGGCTTTCATCAGTAGGAACTCAGTAGACAGCCTGCCCAAGGAAGTCGAGCAGTGTAGTATTTTGAGGTTATATGACCATACAGCCACCACTAGTACAGACCTTTGCATCCTTGTGCAGCTGTCCTCTGGTGTGTCCCATAGTTCGGGTAGGCCAATTTTGTAGAGGAGAGCCTTAACGTGTGCCAACCAGGGTATGTTCTTGTTCTTTAGCTGCCCCCAAATTGTGTTGAACTCTGCTCTAAAGGATGCGAGCTCCGGCACAGACCAGAGCCTTCTCCAGTAGAGCAGAGGTCGTGCAGCTACCAGTTCTGTAATGAGTTCCAAGCCTAGATCCAAGCGTAGTGGTACGAGTGGTACGAGGGGCGTGCTTGGGGAAGGGCAACTAGATGTCGCATGAAGGCCTGTTCAACCTTCAGTAAGTTGCATAAGTTTGTGTGTCCCCAAAGTTCTGCAGCGTACAAAGCTGCGGACCTGACCTGTGTTTTATATATCTCAAGGGCTGGGGTAACTGGTTTAAAAGTTGAGGCTCTGTGGAATCTGCCTATGCCTCCCATAATCTGTGCAAGTCTCAGGGAAGATTTGGAAACTTGGTGGTCCCATGCAAAGTGCTCAGTCAATGTGACCCCCAGGTATATAAAAGTCTTGACTCGCTCTAGTGGAGTTCCATTCAATGTGGGATTTGGGCGGGTGTGCCTCGGGGGATTGAAAATCATAAACTTAGTTTTCTCCAAGTTGACCTCCAATCCCCGCGAGGCACAAAAGGAGACAAACCCGTCCAGGACCCGCTGGATGCCCGATGATGTCAGCGACAACAACAAAGTGTCGTCCGCGAACATCAGAGCGGGCACCCTACCAGTGGCCAGGCGCGGAGCATCGTTATCCCTAACGCAATTAAGTTTATCTATCAGACCATTGACGTACAGGCTGAAAAGAGTGGGGGCCAGTACGCAGCCCTGGCGTACACCCCGGGTAACAGGGAAGCGAGCTGATAATTCCCCGTTCCTCCCACACCTCACCTGTGCGTAATTCCCTGTGTGAAGTCTGATTAGGGCATCCAATAAGTAGAGAGGGACACCGAGTTCCTCCAACACCGTCCAGAGCCTCTCCCTGGGAACCAGATCGAATGCGGCCGGCAGGTCCACAAAGACAAGGTAGAGGCTGCCACCCTCTACTCTTGCAGTTTTCCTGTATAGGAGCTGGAGCCGGAAGATCTGGTCCAAGGTCGAGACCCCTATTCTAAATCAGGCTTGGAGGATGGTCAAAGTTTTATTCTCCTCCATCCAGCCTAGTAATCTATCGAGTAGGATTCGGCCCATCAGCTTCTGGGTGGTGTCAAGTAAACTGATTGGTCTGTAGTTAGATGGGACGAGCAGGCAGCCCTTTTTAAAAATCGGAACAATCTCAGCTCCCAGCCAGGTCTCAGGCAGTTCGGAACCCTGTAAGACAGCGTTAAACAGGACCACCAGGTATGGAGACCAGATTTTTGGCTGGGAGCGAAAAAGATCTCCCGGGAGTTTGTCTAGACCGGGGCTTTATTCGGGAGCAATCTCTCAACTGCCAATTCAACTTCCCTGAGGGAGATGGAGTCTAAACTATTAGTGGCGGTCCTATTGTGGGCATCCAGTTGCCCTATCTGGAATCCAGGGCCCAAGGCCTCCGGCAGTCTATACTCGTGCAGGGGGTCTGGGGCCGTGGAAATCCCGGGAACTCGCATGATGTCCTGATTTTGACAGGAGGAAGCCCCAGGACCCAGGACCCCCGGCAGTCGATACTCGTGCGGGAGGTCCTGGGCCATGCAGGTCCAGGGGACCAAAACCCCGGGCCCCGGGACCCCCGGCAGTGGATTCTCGTGCCGGAGATCCTGGGCCATACAGGTCCGAGGGACCAAAGCCACTTATGTGCCTCCCATACTATGGTAGCCATATTCGAGACCCCAGCGTCTTTCTCACCTCCCGCCGAGGAGGTAGCAATGGCCCAGAAGGTCTTAGAATCTTTTAAGAGGAGTGCCTGTCTCAGCTCATCCCATCTGGATTCCTCCCATTCACTCTTGGCCCTGATGAGTACCTTATTATATAGTAGTCTTGATGCTCGAATTTTTAGGATGTCCTTAGATTTAATCACTGTAAGAAGATCTTTCTTTGATTTTTTACAAGCGTGGTCATGCCAGGGATGTGTTTTGTCCTACACAATTTAGTCCCACTAACTGGATAAAATACGTCCCCTAGACTCACAACTAGCTTTCTGTGAATCTCTATAGTCTGCCCATGAGAGGTGGTATTACCCATATCACTTATTAGTGGGGTAGCAATCAGGTAGATTTCTGCAAGACGGGTAGGGGAGTCCGGACAGGAAGGCCATTTAACCCTTCTCCTGTTGTTAGATATAATATAGGGTGGCACTACTAAATTAGGGCTGGAGTCAGGGTTAGTTAGTCCAAATGTACCAGGCTTGAGCGTCAGGACCAACGCATTGTGGTCGCTGTCAAGCCTTGGGACAACCCTAAAGTCTTCAAACCTGTCCCAGTGTTTGGCTTCCAACATGAGGTAGTGAATGGTGGAAGTACGATTTGTCCTATTATATGTGGGTAAGCCAGAACTTTCGTTATTGGCCCTTCCGTTGCATGCCCGCAGAGACATTGCAAGGGTCAAGGATTTAATTTGTAATACTAATGAGGTCCAGGCTTTTACCGGGGCAATACTTGGGGCAGGGATATGCCAAAGCGAGTCGACCTCATCCTCCTCACACAACTCAGATCCACCCAGGGGCTCGAACTGGCAGTTGAAATCGCCGCTGAGAATTATCGAAGTTGTGGGGTCAAGAGACTGAAGGAAAAGGTCGGGTGCTTTAATAGTGCTTGATTCCTTTCCATTCACAGTGGGCCTAGAGTAGATATTTATGATAGCCACTCGAGATTTATCAACGGGCTTTAGTAAGACACATTGGATATCTGGGGATTTTGTATCCACATGGGTAGCCTGCACACCTAAGTGTATGCCTACCCATATGGAAAGACCACCTGAGGGGCGGCCCTTCCCCCAGAGACTGCAGGAATCTCGTAGGTCGCAAAACCGGGACTGGCACTCTCCTCTAGGGACCAGGTTTCTTGCATCAAGCAAATATCGTGTGTGGCCATAAAAGAAGACCATTCCGTTACAAGTAGCTTACTCTTTAACCCGGCTACATTCCATGAAAGGATTTTTATACTTCCTTCCACGACCCTTTCTATACCTTGCACATCCCTTTGTTCATTAGGGAGTCCCTGATCCAAACTCTGCTCTGCCCTAGTCCCCTCCCTCGTAATTTTATTAGGACAGGGATCGTATCCGTTAACTGAGGGTAAAATCTTTTCCTTTGTTGCAAAACCCTCCGCTAGGTTACCCTTGTTGAGTTCTTGTGGAGATGTACCTATCTGGGTGAGTCAATCAACCTCTTCGAGGACACTAAACCTGTTCCAATGGGCTTGCAACGGGTAGGTAGGAGTAGGTGGAAAGATACCCTCCCCAAATGGCTGCCAGTGGTGAATCCTATTAGGAGGGGTGAGGCGATTTCTAAAATGCTGAGGCCTCCTATGAAAGGTCGATTTGTGAATAGGGATAGGATAGAAGTAGGATAAGTGCAAAGGAAATATTTGGGAATCTCTATGGGAAGGGGTTCTACAGATGTAGTCCACAGCAGAGGAGTCCCTAAAGTTGATTGTAACAACATCTCCTGCCACTGTTTTAGGGCCCCTTCCAATCCAGTCTACTCTTCTCACTGCCAGTATTTGACCCGAGATATTGGGAGGTAAGGGTCTATTTAAGCTCAGCCACTGGATACACTTATTATGTAAATCTACTTCATATTCTCTTTTCCCCTCACTAAGAGCCGGGACACCCACTAGGGCAACCACATATGGTTGTGCTTCTGGGGGCAGATTTATTGACGGCAATTGGCTAAAAACAGCCTTAGACACAGGAGGTCTCGTTAATGGTGCAGCATTGTTTGTTCCCGAATTTTTACCCTCCTTAGGATATCGACTAGATTTACCAGTAGGGTCCACTACGGGGAGAATGGTGTGTCCAGGTGTATTGGCCGTTGATATGGGGGGAGGTACGGGGTTTATGGGCTTGGCAGTAGTTGTTGCTAGCCCTAGGATTTTATTCATTACTACTGGGACAGTGGACTTAGCTACTTCAGAACAGGGTGCCGTTGTAGAAGCACCGACAGATGTAGGGGGTGCAAAATTACCTTGAAGATTTTGTGGCTTCGTTGTAACTACAGTCCTATTATTTAAGATGGAGGTTAGTCTGTCCAGTTTTGAAACCAGAGGTTTAATATGGGGGGCAATAATTTGCTCCAGACTTGTCTGAAGGTCAGCCACCATATTGGGGACCCAGCATGGTATCCCAGTAGGTGAATGCAGGGTATGAACAGACGGGGTCACCAGATTATGCTTGGCCTGCTTCTTTTTACCCATATTTTTAGGGAAGCTATCCTTTTTCATCTTGGAGCCCACCCTACCAGGTTTTGAAATTGCCACAGGGGAGGGGGAAATCAGAGTACAGGGTTGATCGTCATCGATTATAGGGGACTCTACTGAAACCTGTGGTAAATCAACATCTACTGAGGTCTCAGCCGGCATCTGTGCACAGGGCAACTCAGCGTATGTAGATGTTAAATAAGAGTCCAAGATCGTGGGGTCGATTGCAATAACTGAACAATCCTCACCACGATCTTTAAAACATGCTGTGGGTGGAAAGGATAATATTCTTTCTGTTTTTTCGATTGCATTGGCCACCACCCCTATAGTTTGTTGTAGCATTTTGTCAATAGCCGTCAATATTGGCAAAGGCTGTGGCAATGTTGCCTGAAGTCTGGTGTTAGGGCGAGATGCAGGTAATTTAGATTTCTTGCCCTGGTTGCTCATTTTTACTAGGGGATGATATCTTAATTGACAGCTAGGTATTCAAGATGGAATTAGGGAAAATAACAAGTCCCGCACAACACAAGTATAACACTCTCACTCCAGTGGAAACCCACAGAGGCAGTGAGCAATGGTTTAAGGGCTAGGAGGTTCAGATGACAGTACCTTTGCAGTAAACGCCGAATCCTTGTGAATTTGGATATCACTGGTAAGGGGGGTGGCCCGTCCCATCCCCTGTAGTCCCCGGACGGCCACAGACGGCCCGCCCTCTGCCCGGGCTCCGCCCGGCGCCGCCCGCGCGCGTCCGCGACGCGGAGGGAGCGTCCGTGCTTTGTAGCGCCTCCGGGCGCGATCAAGGCGGGAGGCTGGAAGTGGCCGCTGAGCTCACTGGGAGCTGTAGTCTCCAGCCGCGAAGATGGCACAGCTGCGGCGAGACACACAGCGCTCCCCACCCAGGAGCAACTCTCGGCGTCTGCGGCGTCTGCGGCGTCTGCAGGTATTGATGTCCCCCCGCTCCACCAAGGGAGCGTGAGTGCTTTGTAGCGCCTCTGGGCACGATCAGGGCGGGAGGCCGAAAGTGGCCGCTGAGCTCACTGGGAGCTGTAGTCTCCAGCCGCGAAGATGGCACAGCGGCGGTGAGACACACAGCGTTCCCCACCCAGGAGCAACTCTCGGCGTCTGCGGCGTCTGCAGGTATGAATGAATCTCAAACTTATACAGCGCACTGTCACTCACAATGGAGCATCCTGGCACTAAAATTAAATCTGGTACTCAGCCGAAAAAGCAGGGAATGATGGACAGATGGCCAAATGAGGGAATAGCAGAATGCATCTGGGGCCAGGAAGAGCAAGGTCTTCAGAAGCTTTTTGAATAGGGCTTCTGATTTTTTGTAGCGCAAAGAGGTGGAAAGTTAGTTCCATGCCTTAGAACCTAGGACCAAAAAGGATTTGCTTCCTCAGGTTTTTAGTCTGAATGGGGAGGGGTGGGGGGATTGAGAAGATTCGATTGAAAGGGTCTCAGAGTTCTTGTGTTAGCGTAACGTGTGAATCTGGCAGTGAGGTATTTTGGTCCAAAGGCTCTGAATGCTCTAAAGGCCAGTCCAAGGATTTTAAAAAGGACCATTTTGTGTGCCCTTAACCAGTGTAGAGCGTTGAGGGCAGCTGAAGCAAGACTCAGTCTGCAGAGGTTTAGCACAAGTCTAGCTGCCAAGTGTTGCACCATCTGGAGTTTGTGGAGTGTAAGTTTCGAACCGCCGGCATAGAGACTATTACAATAGTCGAGTCTGGAGCTGATGAGAGCTAAAGTGGCTGTTTTCCTGGAACCCAGGGGGAGAAATTTAAAAACTTTCTAAGAGACTTAATTAGTTGAAACACACTCCTGCCACTGCAAGAGTTTAAGGGTGGAAAGAGAGGGAGATGTCAAATTTACCTCCAAAGTTTTTTGCAACTGCTACAGTAAGCTCACATGTTTTGATTTTGCTAAACTTGTATGGAACAGACTAACTTTTAGCCAACCCCTCTTAATTCTTGGTCTGTCATTGTGTCATTCACATATTTTTCTTGGCTCCTACAGCACCCAACATGGGTAATCGGTCAGGCTACTTCAGCCATTGTCTAATTTCACTGTGAGTGACTGCATTGTGCAGTTTCACAAGGAGCACATTCAAACACAACGTAGCTCCCTTTAATACCAGGAACTGCTATGAAAATATTGCTTGTTGAGACACAAAAATATTTTTGCTTTTAGGCATTTATATATTGGAATGGACCTGATAGCTCCCCCAACAATAAAGTGTTTTTTTTTTATTGACAAAACGGGCATTAACAAGGCTAAATGTTGGCAGCCAATACCAAACCTATTGGCTCTGTTAATGGTTGTTAAAGTTTGTGCCCATATATTTGTACCAGTCATTCACTTGCTAGTGGGTAATACTTTATAGAGGGGCTAGCATCTTCAGAAAACAGGGCATAGACATCCTCCTCTTGGAAAAACAGACAAGCCTGGATCCAACCATCAAAATAAACTCAATGTCCCTATTGAATCCCCCAACGCTATGTTGCCAAAACAAATGAGTAGCAGTTTGAGCAATTTAAGTAAAATAATATTTTTCCATTATTTTCATTTGTCCTCTTTTAGGCTCCATCTCTTTAAAAAACATTTAATAAGCGTACTGTTGATACGGTTTTAAGAGTTGTTGCTTATGCTTGTCCTCCTTCTTACTTTCGGAATTGAAGTTCATCTTGCTTTTTTTGCTACGAATGAAGAGTCTGGACTCTAAAGGACCTCTAAACAACACTCATGGTTCAGCTGAAAATCCTTTGAGCCCTAAATGTAACGCTATGGGCGCACACTTTATGCATCTTACCTGGACATGCCCCGATATTAGTCGCTATTGGGTGGACATTTTCTCCAAAACCTCGCCAGATGACAGACTTAATACTGGTCCCTGACCCCCTGATGGCTCTTTTAAGTTACATGTGCGACGTCCCACAGGGGTGCGCGGATTTGTAGCGATTGCTTTTCTCCTTACGAAGTGCGATGTTGCGATGTGGTGGGGAGGTGGGAGAGGTCCTACCTCTGCACAGTGGCCCAAAACTAATTTTTTTGAGATACCACTAGTGAATTGTACACACAGTTGCAGCCACCAGGGCCACGCGATATCTAGCTGCCCCTGTGTACTTATTTACAGCACTCTGGCCAGACATCTTTGAACTGACTGCGTGCTGTGGGATCTGCAGTGTGCAGCCATAACACACATATTTTCACCTGGACGGTAGGCTGCATTGCACAAGCATAATTAGTTCTGACTCATTGCAGCCGTTTTTGTGCACCACATACATGTTCTTCTGCAGGGCCTCAACATCTCGAAGGGTCCCTGGCCTGTAAGGATCCAGGCTATTCTATATGCTCTGTTCAGCTTTTGTTTCAATGACCTCTCAGTGCTACTGTTCGGTAAGTTGTCCATTATTGGCATGTATGGCTTCGTTACAAAAGGGGGTGGTGATGGACGGAGCATCTGAATCAATCAAACACTCACACCCAGTCAAAAGATCTGGGTTTAATCCATCACCGTTCATAAGTGTGGCAGGGTATGCTCAGACGTGAGTCCCTTGCTCACTTTGCCACTGGATTCAAGCAAGCCGGGCTGAAGACGGCTGGAATGCCAGAAACTGGTCCTCGGAAGCTTGTTTCCGGTCCAGGGAAGACATGGCTTGGCAGTTCGGGCTGGACTGTTCCCATGAGGCCCAGGGTCAGACTGATTTGCATATGGCCATGTCTGAACTGGGGTGGCAGAGTGGGCTAAAGAACGTAGATGAATTAAACCCAGATCTTTTGACTGGGTGTGAGTGTTTGATTGATTCAGATGCTCCGTCCATCACCACCCCCTTATGTATGGCTTCGTTAACTGTAGTGCATTAAGTGAAACGATAAATAAAGATTAAAGAAAAAGAAAATCCTTTGAAGACCTCCTTTAAGAAATTTCTTAACTTCAGAGGCTGCTCTCACGGAGGCCCAATCCGCTTCAACGAGAGAGGTTGGATATGCTCGAGGACCATGTAAACTTGATTCCAGAAGCTCATCTGCGAGGTCTCCATTTCTGCTGTTTAGGATGCTTTTCCTAGAGTTGTATTGCATTTTAATTTTTTCAGTGACGGATCTAATATGTTTTATTGAAGCAGCTAGCAAATTTGTATGTGCCCTTGTCCACTAAGTCCATTTGAGCAGCTGCTTTATCTATGTGTAGTTTCATGACCGAAGGGTGAAAATCAGATATCAAGAAGGCAGAATTTGTATTGACCCTTTCCAAGCTTTGGTTGTTCACTACAGTTTTTCTGTTTTTATTTCGGGAAGTACGAGTCCCCAGGTCATAACTTTGGAATCTTCCAGCGTCAATTTTATTTTAGTTTTTGCAAAGAGCTCTACCATTTCGTTCTGTATCTTGCCAGGCATTTAAGATGCTGACTAAGAGCATGATTTAGCGTTTTGCAGACTGTTCAAATGTGATGAATATCCCATCCACCTTATTACAAGCCCCATAGGATATAATGCACTTATAATGAAAAACTCTTAACTCATGACCCAAGTCTTCAAGGAACATCAAGGTATGAAATTGTTTCCTGGCAGTTTATAGTGTGTCTGTTTTGAGTGAACTTAAAAACCTGGGTAGGTTGGTAAGTTATACAGAGACCAGCGGGGAGGCTAACAGGCAACCTTCTTTGACCACTGTCAGATCCAAAAGCACTAAGCTGTGCTTTTCCTCCTGAGTGAGTGACACATATTCTTGAAGTGGTCAGAAAAACCACGCTGCTACCTTTCTGGTCCAGAAAAGTGATATGAACTTAGAGTCAACACCCGAAGACCAGGGGAAAGGGGCTTTAGAGGATGAGAAGGAAGATAGACAAGGATGGTCTGGCTGGGCTGCTTTTAGCTGGGATGAGCGGTAGTCTTCAGGTACTTGCTTCTAATGGTCCTAATACAGAACTGTAAAGGAAAACACTGATAAATCTTCAATAGAAGACCCCGTCGAGTTCTCTTTAGTTATGTGTTGCTCTTGTATACTCCTGATACCCACCAAAGTGTTCCCCTTTTCCGCCTTCTGACCAGTTGGATGCCCTCAATCAGGTTGCCTGGATGTCTCTAAAAAGGAAAGGACAACTCTGGATCGTAATTCCTATACCCACGCTCAGGGATCATTACCTGCTCTTCTCAGGAATGAATACTGATTTCTCTCTCTGGAACGTCTAACGGGTACACATGAGGAAGCTAGAATCACCCCCCTTCCTCCACCCAGTAGAGTTCTAATCAAAGCTCTCTCCTGTTCTCAAGTTTTTGTGGCAATATTTCCAACACTGCACTGCTCTTTAATCCTTTCTTACTGAATGCACTATGAGCTTAACTGAAAAGTCTGAGCACACATTCTTGTGATGTCTCTCAAATACTTGATAACTTGCAAATAACAGTTCTTTCTTGTTTTTTCCTGTAAGTATCTGTGGCTTCCATGGGCGTGCTTCAGCTAAGTGGAGAAGTATAGGATGGGCGCCTGCGCCTTTCCTTTTAATCTTGCATTGAATTGTTATTTTACAAGTTGTTGTCCCCTTTTTTGTAGGCTGATCTCTGCAGCCGCAGTGAGGCTCCAGAAGAACCATCCAGGACTAGTGGTGTCTGGAGAGTGAAGGAATAGCTAAGTCACATGTCTTCTGAGCACACTCTTCAGTGTGACTGAGGCCAAGCCACCTGATCAGGATAACACGTCCGGAGGCAGAGCTCCTGCTCCACTGACAGTTCTGGACAGAAAGTGAGCTTTTGGTTTGGGTGTAGCCTTAGAAACGGCTGCCACCCCCAATATGGCCACAACTTTTCAGGATTTCCCATTGGCCTCCAAGTCTCATGAGGGGACATGAGGAGGTCTGTGATTCGACCCAAGTGCTTCTAATAAGTAGCCTGCCCATCTGCAAAGGCACTGGTTGGTGTTGGAGCTGTATTGGGGTTGGTCTGTTGGCGCTGATGTGGAGGTGTTTGCTTCTAGGGCATGTGGCTGGGTGATTTCTCGACAATACACGGACTTCCTTTTGAACTTCTCAATCAGTGCTCACTGCTGTCTAAAATACACCTGCAAAGTTGGGTTTTCATACAAAGAGCTTATTATGTAGACTTGACAGGTATGATCTTTTTCGCTGAGAGTTTTTGCCAAAGTACATTATTTAGACTTTCCACTCATTCTTAACAGATATCGTGGTGCCTCTTGTGAGTCACCATCAATGTGGGAAATTAACTTGGTATCCTTCAGCTAAGACTCAAATAATTTTTGTGTAGAGAATTACCTCAACATTTAATAGGTGGGTTAGCCGGTAAGCGAATTGATCAGATTTTTGACTTTATTAGTAGATTGCACAAACTTCATAATTACTGTATCAATTTTTATGCAGGAATGAATATGATTGCAATTCCAAGCCATCATTCGTAACAGCTTCTGAATGTGTTACATTGGGGGATCAGATTCACCAGGGTTGGTGGTGTGCTCACTTGGCATTGCATCCATGGAGAGGAAGACAGACCATTTCAAGTCCTAATACTTGACGTGCAGTGACAAAACTTCTTTCATGCCAGCCATGCAACACTGGCATTCCTGTGGCAGGCAGGTGAAGAGGCATTGAGGAGTTGAAGGATGTCAAACATGGAGATCTTCCCATGTCTGCAAATTCTGGAAACCACCATTCTCTTGAACCATCGGATGTAACTAGCCTAAAATCCATTCGGAGCCAAAATGTTTGCTTTATCAGTGCTGTGTGTCTGACATTCTGAGCCCAAAAGGGGAGGGGCAACCTTTTTTGGTCTTGCTTAGTCAGCACTTGCGCTGTCTCTTCGAGACATGCTGTATTCAGGATATGGGCATAAAGCTCAGCCCATCATTTTAATTGGCTCCTGTCCCTGTCCTTTGTAAATTATGGCCTTTTTATTGGTCAATAGACTTTGTAGTCCCTCCATAGTACCACCTTGTCTCTTCTTGTAACCTCCCATGAGGACACCCCCTGTTACATGTGTTGTTACTCCCTAGATTTTAAATACTGCCTCAAGGAACTACTGTCTGAAAAAGCTCCAGACAGGACACACTCTTGATACTAAGCTAGGCTGGCAGTGGTTACTTCACTCACTAGAACATCTCACATTTATATAAGACCATCTATAAATTTCTCTTCATCAGCTCCACACAGAGTACAACATAATCCGAAATTAATGTAATAATTCTTTTGCCACATTTCAAAGTTACTAATTGTATATATGGACATAGCTATTTGAATGAACTCGTAGTACTGTCTTGCATGCAATGCATTATGGGGAGGGTGGAATTACTATATCGTCTGCAGGGTGCATTGCCATATGTGGCCAAAATTGGCCACATATGGTAATGCACCCTGCAACATGGCTGGGTAAAAAACATTGCCATTTATAATGCCAATAACTCCAACTTTACAGGGTGCATTGCTATATGTAGTCAAAAGAGGTCCCATGGGACCTCTTTTGACCACATATGGTACTGCACCCTGCAACATGTCTACCTGCAACATGTCTAGGTAAAAAAAAACATTGCCAGTTATAAGGCCAATAACTCCAACTCCAGCAAATGCAAGACCAATTGCATTTCCAATACAATAGGTCTCGCATTTGTTAAAGTTAGGGCTGTTGGCGTTGAAAATTACAATGATTTTTAAATTTGCCGTTTTATACCATTGGTAATAGTGCTATGCAAATATAATAACTCCCCTGCAAATAAAAACAAGAGTAAACTTTCCGCCCACCCTTTTAATTGGCTCCTGTCCCTGTTCTTTGTAAATGGTGGCTTTTTATTGGTCAATATGCCTAGCGGTCCCTCCTTAGTTCCACCATGTCTCTTCTTGTAACCTTACATGAGGACATGTTACATGTGTTGTTACTCTGTAAGTTTTAATGACAGCCTCAGACCACTATTTTCTTAAAGGACTTCAGGCAGGACACAAGCTTGGTCCTCAGCAAGACTGGCAGTGGTTACTTTACTCATTAGCACATCTCACATTTATATGAAACCTTCTATAAATTTCCCTTCATCAGCTCCACACAGAGTACAACCTAATCCGGAAATAATATATTATTTATTTTGTCACATTTCAAAGCTACTAATTCTATATATGGACAGAGCTATTTGAATGTACTTGTGGTATTGTCTTGCATGCAATGCATTATGCATTATCGGTAAGGGGGATTTACCATATCTTCTGCAGGGTGCAGTAACATATGTGACCAAAAGAGGTCCCCCTGGGACCTCGTTTGGCCACTTATGGTACTGCACCCTGCAACATGGCTAGGTAATAAACATTGGCATTATGCCAATAACTCCAACTCCAATAAATGCCAGACCGATTGCATTTCCAATGCAATAGGTTTCGCATGTGTTAAAGTTAGAGCTGTTGGCGTTGAAAATGACATTGTTTTTTAATTTAGCTTTTTTAGGTCGAGCCTAGATGTCAGCGCGCATGCGCTGCTCTGCCAGGCATGCTGTATTGTTGTATGTTCTATGTAGCCATACCCACTCTCTGCCCATATTTGTCATTGGCTTGTGTCATTGTCCTTTGTAAATGCTGGTTTCTGTTTGGTTAATAGGCTTGTTAGTCCTTCCTTAGTACCGCCATGTCTTGGACTTGCCCGTTTACTTTGGTTGTTACGTGTATGCTTTAATTAGAGGCCGGGAGCACTATTTTCTTATTTGGCTGTCTTCTGCCTGCTGTTGCAGGCAGGACACACTCGCTTTCTCTCTCTGAGCGCTTTAAAAAAAATGTAAGCAGCACGCCCACCAGGGATGGGATAATGGCAGATATGCTTTTTTTACCTGAACATGGGAGCGCTTGTTTTTGTTATAGTGGATCGTGAGTTGTCCATTGATGTCACCATGGCCTTACGACTTTAAACATATAATTGCTCATATTTCAAGCAGCTGTGTACTGTTTCGCTTACGTAGTTTATGATGGTCACTAGGGACCTCTAGTAGCATCTTGTGGTTACTGCTCCTAGACATGCAGTGCTGGTGCCTTTCTCACTAGGGACCTCTAGGAGCAGTTTGTGGTACTTCACCTAGACATGCAGTGCTGGTGTCTTGCTCACTAGGGAGCTTTAGGAGCGGCTTGCAGTACTGCACCGAGACATGCAGTGCTGGTGCCTTGCTTACTAGGGATCTCTAGGAGCAGCTTGCGGTACTGCACTGAGACATGCAATGCTGGTCCCTGGATCACTATGGAAGCATTTGCAATGCACTATGTCTCGCATTACTGAAAGTATGAGCTATTGGTGTTGAATTATTATTTGCAACGTCAATACCTCAAACTATCAGCAATGCGAGACCTACTGCATTGCAAATGCTTGTTATCCTATGGTATGGAGTTGTCGTCTTGTTTGGAGACTATGAGTGGTTTTTCTTTTGCCAGAATATTTTTGAAAAATGGGTCACCCAGCCATCAAACAGAATTTTAGGATCTTTGAGATTTTCGGGTCCCTCTATTCCACAGGTTAACAATTTCCAAAATGATGCTGTTTCAAGGTTCAATATGTGCAATACATTTCATTTTCTTTCAATAGTTTCTCTCAAGTCTTGGTTCAGTCTCCAACATGGGACTAAGTCTGTTGTGATTAATATTTTGGACAGAAATCTTAGGATGATGGGTAATGGGCAGACAGAAGTTCTAATCTTTCTTCACTTCTCAATGGCTTTGAAACTGTGATGTGCTTATGCCTCTGTTAGGGATATCACCAGGTAATGCAATTGCATTGTGCAGGGAATTTCAGAAGAAGCAGTTCCATAGAGCTCAAGGAGGATATGCGATCATGTGGGATTTAACAGCTATGCAAACTATTTTGTGAGAGAGAGAATGAGTTGATCTGTATGCAATACAAACCCAAATGGAGAGCAAAAGAGCACTGTACAATAACTGAGGTTGGAGGATGAGAGTAGGATGGGGATGAATTACAATCATGTATGTGAATTGGATTCTTGTACATTTTTACATTATATTTTACTTACTCACTGTGCAACATTTGCCAAAGGCAGAAACAATACAACTATAAAATGGCCTGTTTTATGGTGAAAGTGCCAAAATAATATGGATACAATTGAAAGGCGGAGTAATGCCAATCCACATGGTCCAGGAAAAGCATGGCGAGGCGATGTTGCGAACATGTGCTCCTTGTTTCAAAATATATTCTGGAAATAATTGGCTCAAGAAGTTTTTCCAGCTTTTTGACAAAAATCTGGAACACCTTTCCTGCCATTGTTCAGGTTAGCCATGGCTGCTGAGCTTTTCAGCAATAGTTAAAACATAGGAATTTGAGGACTAAGATGTAAGTGATCAAAGAGATTGCTTCAGTCTTTATTATCTGAAGTCTCTTTTTGAAATCCTGATGCCGGGATTTCCTACCTCTGTATCATAGCTACGAATGTGCCATTGAAAATGCTTCAACCTGTTGTCCATCCCTTCTGCCCTCTGGCTAATAAAGTTTTGATGTGAATCGGACCCACACAAAGTTGCAGCTTCTTGTATTCAGTAGCGGCCGGCATGGCTCACGGGTGGGGATGCAGATGGGAGTCGCATGGAGAGGGGAATCATGGTAATGAAAAAAAAGAGCTTTCCCCCGGGTCCCGCGTATTCACTGCTCTTGCCCTCCTGCTATCCTGTCCCTGACAGGTACAGGAAGCAGCTAGCCAGGCCCCCTCCCCTAAGCCAATCACAACGCTGCAAGCAGCATTGTGATTGGTCAGGACGGCTCCCAGCCAGGGGCTAACGGGATGGGCATGTTCATGCAGCCTGCATGGAGAAGGGCAAAGTGCCCATGACTGGTTTGGATGGCCCGAGAGGGCCTACCAAACAGTCTTTGCACACTCAGGAGTGGGAAAACCAATCCACCACAGCCCCGCTCACCCGCAATGGTAATAACTAAAAATGATTACTATTTTATGTTTTGGCTTTCTCGCACTGCGAGGAAGCAGTGGGGCTACGCTCCTCCGCCCTAGTGGAGGAGCTGCCCCTGCTTGTATTTGAAAGTAGTGGGCGGTTAGATTAATATTTCAGGCACTGCTAGAAATCAGGAATGCTCTTAGGCCCAACCCGATGCTCTAAATTGTGGTCTGTTATAAACCGTGTTTATAGCAGACCATGGTTGAGAGCTCTGCAGTTGAGGCTGAAGGCAGTGTGAGTTTCTCACAATGTCTGACATTGGGCAAAATTAAACAATTTTGAATTTAAAAAAAATAAAGTACTTGCCTAGTCCTCTCTGGTCCCGAAGTCAATGGCTTGACGGCATTGAGGGGTTTCTGAGCCAACTCTCCTAACCAATCCAGATGCTGCTCTCATGCTGCTAACCAGCATGAGAGAAGCACCAGGATTGGTTGGACCAGGCTAGCTCAGCACTCCTACAGGCACTGGAGTCCTGTGCGGCTCTCCAACCAGCTGTGCAAGACTGCTTGGGTTGGAGAGGTCTAAGGTGAGCATGTCAGGCTAGCTGTTGCAAGACAGCTGGCAAAAGTGACATGCACACTTTAAACTGAAGTACTAGCCACCACTACTCCCTGCTGCCAATCAGCAGCAATGGCTCCATCACGCCCTGACATTTGGCTCAGGTTGGTCGCACTGAGAAATAAAATGGTAATAAAATCATTTTATTTTTCAAGTTTGGTGCGCTGGAAGCAGGAAGGGTGACACTCCTCCACCCTAATAGAGAACCTGTCACTGCAAATACCCTCTGCAATCTAATTACTGATGTCACATTTTGAAGACTAAACTGTGTGGCTCCACCCCTATTCACCATAGTCAATAATGTCATATTGTAAAGGCAGCAGGTGGTATCCTTTCCCCTTAACCCAAAAATGTCTCACCCACATCTGGCAAGGCCACTGAAGTGAGCTGTAAACAATGCACTAATGTAGAAGCTCTCCTCTAGATAATGAAATCTCTTTGGAAATACAGCAATGTTTATCAACTGCGCCATTCCACCTAAATCCTCCATGTTCACACTTCTTTACCAATTTCCAACAACATTAGCTTTAAAGGCTAATAATGAATGGTATTTTGCAGAGTTCAGCTCCATATGGCATTGGGAAACTAGGGAGTGAGATATGATATTCTCGTTCTGGCATTTACAAGTAACTCAGGGTTGCAGCTGCAGTGGGGAAAGTGCTCTGTTTAACAACTGTCATTAATATACCAGGAAAAAGATGTAACATATATATTCAATGTCCATCTGTTTGCCATACCTTAGAATAGAATCATTGAGTACATTTCCATTGCTAGACAAGTGCATATTCAGAGGCTCCCATGTCATTCAGCTGACTAAAACCTCACCCTAAAAGAATGGTCCTACTTATGAATTATATTTAAGGTTCAGGTCTTGACGCTTTACCTGATGAAATTTTATTGGCATCCTTTCAGTTGCAATTTTGGTCTGGCCTGATTATTTTCGGTCACAGTTATACCTTAACTACTGCGTATACATGTGGGAATTTCGTTGTTTGTCTTTAGTTACTTAATTGATGTTGGATGTGGGGTTTTTCTTTTCTAAGACATTAACCTTTTGTTAGAAGTATTTCAGATGTATGATCTTGCAGCCGAGGTGCTGGGAAAACTAAGCTTGCATAATGGATTCAGGGGAATCCACTAAAATAAAACACACAGGGAGGCCCACTTGCTAGTGGTGAAAGGTGGACCACAAACATTCGATAGGTTATTATCAATTAAATGTTACATGTTTCAACACTAGTAACTCATATACTCTTCAGTATGGCGTTCCCTATAGCTTTATTTACTTGGCATGGGCTGTTACTTAAGATTATTTTTCTTCTTTAGTTCATCATGAACTTCAATATCTTTTTGCAAAGGGAATAAAAAGGTATAAATAAACAAAAAAAAAATGGGAAAGAAGGGATAATGGAAAAAAAAAATCACCAACTAAAAACAAACACAAATACACAATTTACATAGCCATGTTACGGCGAGTCACTTTGTAGATATTATAGGCACGAGGTGACGAGACGGGGAAGAGCTAGGGGCACTTACTTCCGGAAGCTTTCCGGTTGGTGAGTACGGGGTTTTCCCAGGGAGGGAGTTGGGGTGGGCATGGGGGGGTAGGGGGGCAAAACCACATCTCTAGTAAAGAGCTCCAATCTTTGTATGTAAATAGTTTTTTTTCAACACAATGTTTTCTTTTCATCTTAAGATACATAGTAACAATTTGTTTGAATTGTTTATCTTCTTCCTATCACAGCCAGCCCTAACAAATGTCTTAACTTCACAATTTAATGAGTAAACTAAAAATATTGTCCTGGAACGTTAATGGTCTCCGCACCAAACCACGAGCTAATAAAATCATGCAGTATCTTCGAGATACCGATGCGGGAATCATTATCCTCCAGAAGACTCACTTAATCGAGAGCGAGATACTTGACTTGGTCCGTAGGAATAGATGGATAGAATCATCAATCTCAACAACACAAGGCTCTAACACACGGGGGGTCTCGATCTTTTTCAAAAAATCTGTCATATTCAAAATTAAACAGCAGAAAGTAGATACCGGAGGGAGATGGGCTATCGCGGCGATAGAATTAGGAGACACTAAGTTAACACTCGTGGGATATTATGGTCCTAACATTGATGACCCCTCAACACTGGAAACTCTATTTAGTCACTTGCTTAGTTTCCCAGACCCGGTGATTATAGCGGGGGATTTTAACATAACCTTGAATCCACTCTTAGATAAATCCCCTAACAGTAGGCAGAAAATCACTTCCAAATCCAGAAACTGCCTGCTAGGTTTGATGCACCATTATGACTATTTAGATATTTGGCGGTTTAAAGAGGGTCAAAGGCAAGAATTTTCATTTAGAAATCAGAAATATAGACACAGGTCTAGAATTGATTTCATTCTCACAAGTAGAGCTTTAGCTGAAAATATTATCTCAATACAATACACCCCGATACATCTCTCCGACCATTCTGCAATCGAACTAGTACTAAAATTGGCTACGACCCCTTCCACTAGAATATGGTCCTTCGATAGATCCCTTCTCTCTTCAACAGAGGATATTGCATTTTTACAATCAGAGACAAGTTACTTTTTTAGTACTAATAAGGATACAGCCCCCATAGGGATAATTTGGGACGCGTTTAAGTGTACACTTAGAGGCCTTATTAAAAATAAAGTAGCCTACCGTAGTAGACAATATATAGATGAAGTCACCTCCATCGAAAGAAACATTTCGATAGTACAAAACGACATAGATAACATCGAACCCATAGGAAATCCAACCCTTGCTGTTAAACAAGCAGAATTGAATAGGCTGAAACTTTCATTGTCAGCAGTTTTGGAGAAGCGGGTCATGCAGAGATGGGAGGCAAGTAAACTCTCGCATTTCCAATACGGGGAGGGGGCAGGTAAGCTACTTGCCTGGAAAATAAAATCTGATCGGGCGCGTAATAACATCTGTTTAGTTACATCAGCGGAAGGTACTTTCTCCAGGGATGAGGAAATTAGAGCAGTTTTCAGAAATTTCTTTGAAACCATATATCAAGACGATCTTAGGCCCAACCATTGTGACGTAATTAATTGGCTAGAGGGCATATCTCTTCCGTCCATAACAACAGAACAGTCTTGCTACTTGGACGGGGAAATAACTATAGTGGAGGTGGAGGAGGCCATAAAGAAATCAAAAAATGGAAAGGCGGTTGGCACAGATGGGATGCCTAGCGAGATTTATAAAAAACTTATCTCGGAGGTCTCACCAGTGTTGGCCACTCTGTTTAACCAAATTCTTAGAGAGGGCGAAACACCACCGGAGTCATGGAATAATGCCTCTATAACCCTAATTCTGAAACCTGGTAAACCCGCCTCTGATTGTGGCTCATACAGGCCCATTTCTATACTAAATGCCGATTATAACATTTTTACATCTATTTTAGCTAATCGGCTAGGTCGGGTTGTTTCGGATATTGTAGCTCCGAACCAAAAGGGTTTTATAAAAGGGAGACAGCTCTGTGAGCTTACATATGAATTGATTGGTTCAATGGACATTGCTATAAAGGAAGAAATTCCACTGGCTGTTCTCACTCTGGACGCCACCAAGGCCTTCGATAGGGTGAATTGGCTGTACCTATCGGAGGCCTTGAAGAGGTTTGGCATTGGGGATAGATTTCGGAGGACGATAGAGCTTTTATATCGTAATCCTTCTGCTTCACTGCTAATTAATGGAGGTTTGAAAGAACCTTTTAAGGTCATGAGAGGAACCAGACAGGGTTGCCCCCTGTCCCCCCTTCTTTTTGACATATATATAGAGCCATTCGCTCAGACTCTTAGGGACAACACACTCATTAAACCTTTTGTTTATGGTGGCTGGGATAAGAAGGTGGCACTTTATGCAGACGATATTATGATTTTTTCCACAGATTATGAAGAGGCATACCCAGAAATAATTGAACAGGCCCTTACATTTGGGAAAGTGTCTGGGTATGAAATCAATGCTCTCAAGACAGAGTCAATGTCCTGGAATTGTAACAGAACTAACAATAATGGGACATTTAAAAGCCAAATCCGTTATCTGGGGGTGAACATAGTTGAGGATATCAATGCAATTGCTTCTCTTAACTTTAATAAAGTAGCTGCAGAGTGTAGGAAACTCATGAGAGATTGGTCTCATCTCCCGCTTTCTGTTCTGGGTAAGCTTAATTTGGTGAAGATGAGCATTTTACCGAAAGTTTCTTTTTTATTTAATTCAATTCCACTTTATTTTGATCCAAAATTAATTTCTAAACTACAGAGTGCTATTACCAGCTTTATTTGGAATAATAAAGGTGCCAGAATCTCGTGGAAAAAAATTAGACGATGGAGGGAGAAGGGAGGGCTGGCTGGACCAGACCTTCAAATATACGCATGGGCGTTCCAGCTGTCGCACATGCGTATGTTGCTTAAAACTCCGATATCTACTGGGATGGGCCCTCTTTTTTCTACTTTATTGGAATGCGAGGGAGTTAATCATGCCGGTTTCTTATTTAAGTTTAGCGACCCCAAATTTTTTAAAAAGATCAAACTGAAAGTTCTAAAAGGTTGTGTATCTACTTGGTACAAAGTTAGACAAGCGATAAAGATTGGCTACTACTCAGCGAGGGCTCCGATATGGAACTTACCCGCCCCTCCCTTATGGACAATAGACGCCCTTAATAACCCCTTAATAGTAGCTGGTATTTATTGTTGGGATGACCTGTTTATGGATGGGGCTTTACTCCCATGGGATTATCTTATTAACAAAGTCGGCCCTGAGTTGTCAAGATTTAAATATATTCAGATTTCCAGCTGGGCTCAGTCATATAACAATCAGCCAATGCGACGCAACAAGCAGCCTATAGGCGGCCTTAGTGACTTGGTGACCTCTTTATTAGATAGCCCAGTGGCAAAAAAAGAAATCTCGCGGTGGTATTACAAAATAATAGATGAAATAGATGTTAGTTTTCAGTTACCAACAAATTTGTGGGCAGAACTAATGCCAGGTCTAGATGTGGAAGAGCTCTGGATTGCTTCCTGTTCATTGCTTTGGGATTTAGTTAAACCATTGTGGCTCCGTCGGAACCACCTCTTTACTTTGCATAGGGCATACTATTCTCCCCACAGGTTAACAAAATTCGCATTAACAGGTCCAGTTTCATGTCCTAGATGCGGGTTAACTGCAGCCACAGATACACATATGTTTTTAGATTGTGTAAGTTTATTAGAATATTGGGAAGCTATTAAAAATAAGCTGTCACATTCTGTGGGTGAACGCATTACTATAGACCTCACTCTTGTTATCTTTGGTCTGAGAAATAAAACCCACAACGCAGCAACAAGATTGATATTCTATTCCATCCTTGCGGCACGTAGGGAGATATGTAGACACTGGAAGGATGCTCAACCACCTACAGTGCATGAATGGCGAACATCACTCCTCCAAATTTCCAAACTTGACCTTGCCAGGGCAGGAAATTCGAATATTAGAGCATTCTGGGCAATGCTTAGTTAGTCGCGATCTCACCTGGGTTTTTTTTTTCTTTTTTTCCCCAGGTCCTATGATTAATGTGAGCATTGCCTATCCTGGCTATCAAGACTTACAGTCTTGATTCCAATGGGGTCTCGATGATTCGGACACTATCAACTGAGGTACCATCCTAAGCGAGTTCAAGATTGGTCACTGTATTTAGTGCTGAAGGGAACTGTCCTCACCTCTCGTTAGATAAATTCCCCTACCAGCTATAAGCTGAGTTGGCATAGTACACGACCAGTTGGCTCATTGCTCTGTGGTGGTTTTCTTCTTGGTTTTGATAGATTGGAGCTATGCACACAAATGAGGATAAAAAAAAATATATATATCTTTTTGCAAAGACTTGAGGTACTGTTTATTATATAAAAAATAAAGTTCGTCATTCCATCATTAATTCCATTCTTCAGGGATACACAACATCATGAATAAAATATTAAATATAATGGTTGAACCTGAGAAGGAAAATAATGGTAATCTTGCATCTTTGTTAAACGTCTACCCTGTTAGAAATGAGCATATTTTCAATTACTGTGAAGAGTCAAACTCTGAATAAATTGTTATTGGATTGCATGAAATGTTATATATTATTTGTTTAGGTTTATAATTTTCTAAAGGGTTTGTTCAAATATTTTGGTTTCCCTTTTCGTAGGATAGAATGGGGGTATTTAAAAATGACTTTTATGTGACTGGGCTGAAAACTCCAATATAGAATAATCCCAGGTTACCGGATACCTTATGCATTTGTCAAGGCGGATTTACTTTGGGGCAAGAATACATGTTTTTGCAGTTTTCATATCAAGCACCAAACAATAGCAGGACCTGGTTTAGAAAATGTCATCAACAAGAAAAAATTACTTAGGGTATAAAACTATATTTGTCATTAATAAACCCTGAGAAAAATTTGAACTATGCCTAATTGCAGCTCTGCTCTGCTCACCTGCTCCCAGCCACCTGTTTATTCTGAGGAGACCATAACGCTTGCCTTCTACTGTGCCGGCCGCTCAAACCATCATCAGCGCTACAAGGGGACTACAACTCCCAGCTTTCCTAGCGAGGCGCACTGCCATTTGTGTCACAAGGAAACACCAGGAGGCCCTTAAAAAATGGGTGCGGGCTCCCACAGCGCGGGACACGCAAGGGTGAGCCCGGGCCAAGACGGGTCCGTCTGCGCCCATCAGGGCGGGCCCGCCAACACCCGTCAGAGTCAGGAAGAGGCCACCCCCCTATTTCTGGACCTTATTGTGGACATCAAGCGGGTAATACCATAGTGTGTGAAGGTATTGTGACATTTTATTGTAAATTTCCTTTTGCGCTTGGTTATTTACGAGTTAACCCAATATGGATAAACGTAAGGGGGTTGTAGGTACTCTAGATGTCTTTTTAGTTAGGGCAGAGTCACTATTGACGCACGAAATAGAAATAACAGAGCAGCGTCTTTCCCTGGATCTATCCATATTTCAGACACGATCATCAGTTGGTATTGCTTCATCTATATTGGGGGTCCAGTACAAATATGTCTGCCTGCTACACCCACAAATGTACCACCCACCCTCTCCCATTCCTCTGCCACACTAACTCCAGACTTTAACTCTTCAGTTCCTGTTGCACCAGATGTGCCCAGCAGAATTACTAGGACACAAGCCCCTAATAATCCTGCTGTAAGGAAGGTGGTAGAACCACCAGCAAAACAAAAGCGGGGGGTTGGTGTAAAAAAGGTTAAGACTCCAAAGGGCCTTCAAGTGACTAATTGCACTAACAACGGAAATAATGTGAAGGTTGGCTTATTGAAAAGTATGTCTGTTGGCACACAAACTGATGAGGTCTTATTGACTACTGTTCCAAGACAGGTTGATACTGTGAACGCTATGACCGACACAGAAACTGAAGCCACACCTGAGGATTTGGTACTAGGAGAGGTGTTAACTCGTGATCATGATCTAGTTGAAAAGAATTTTGCTCTTCTGTGAGAAAAATGTAATTTAAAATTGAATCAAGTAGATATTGCTTTAATTTTTTTTTACCTGTAACAATGTGGGCAAACAAGTGAATGGAGTGGAAAGAAAAAAATTATGAACAATGATGGATAGCAACCTATCTGTAATCCAAGATGGAATAGCCAAAGAAAATCATGTAATTAATCTTATTCCCAATAATACGGAAGGTAGAATGCAGGATTCTTTTAATGGTTAGAAATGTGCAGGCACACAAGATAACCATGTGGCGCATCTAGACTTAAGAGCTTCATCAAGTACTTAATTTAAGAAAACAAGAGTTGATTTAACAAATAACTGTTTGAAGCCCAATGAAGATGTCTTCAATTTACCCCCAGCTTCATGTCCCTATGTTTTAAAACTGGCCGGTGTTCCTGCCCTTAGTGAGGACCAGAGAGAAACGTGGGTTGACCTACGTAATACAACTATAGATTGGCTGACAAAACACAAAAGGTTCCACGTTTCAGATGCAAATGAGATTTTAATGGTACTTAGAGTGGGCTGGGTAGGCAAATCCTGCAAGGGCATCAAAGGCGACTGCATTGTGATTAATTTCCGCAGGCCGCAGATGGTTCGTTATCTTTTGAATTATTGTGAGTCAAGACCTATTCTTAACACTAGTATCTGTGCACTCCCCTTGGGGCACTTCTATAAGCCGCAGGTCGGGCCCCCTGTAATCAGGCCTATTCCAATTCCTATGTCAAATAGGTTCCAGGTATTTTTAGACTTGGATGACCAAGATTGACAACTACTTGCATTACAACAAGAAATGGTGTCTAAGGAAGGTGTTCATGTCCTAGCACCTAAGCCTTTCGTTATTGATACAAATAAAAAAACGTTTGGTGACAAGACCAATATAGGAACTGACTCCAACACTCTAAAAGAGGATGCAGGAGGGGTATTTTTGAAGATCAGTTATCAGGGCCAAACATGTAGTTCAAATGACAGGGAGATGGGCTCAAAATATGGTACCTATACCTATACCTGATGAGAACGGGGCAGTAGCCGAGGCTACTGATTTATTGCAGAATAACTCAGTTGGAAGGGTCATTTCCAATTATAACCCCAATTCTAATTTTAATGTTGAATTTCATGAAATTTAGGATTAGGAAATGTTAAGGAAGGAGTGGCTAATCAACAAGGTAGGGATAAATGCCAAACAGAGATAAGATTGATTTCTTGGAACATTGCGGGATTGAAAAGAAATCAAGGGAATACCCTGTGGCAGGAATATATTAGACAATATGAAATAATTCTATTACAAGAAACATGGGCTTTGGAAACACCCCACAAAGTAGGATTCAAAACATATAGTATCGCCGCCGCCACCCCTTCGGCTAGAGGGAGGCCCTCAGGAGTTCTTGTTATCTGGATAAAAGTTACCCTAAGTATTGATATAAAGCATGTGGAATTTCTATCTCAAGATATTGTGGGAGTAAAGTTTTTAACACCGGATAAAAATGAATTATACATAGTAAATATCTATAACAGATTGAACTTATGGATTAGGGAATCCATGGTTATTGAATACCTAGACCAATTCCTATCCTCAGTTAACACAAAGGCAGTGGTAATCGTGGGGTTGATTTTAATTGTAAATTTGAATCTGTGACGGAGTTTGAAAATATCTTAGAAGAAGATACGGTTAATAATATCCCCACGTTAGAAAGTAGCCTGGTAGTACCCTGTACATCTGCCGTTGATCTGAAAATGATCACTATCCCCTGTGTCTAACACTTGCTGCCCACCCTTTTCAACCAGCTACCTCGAGGGAAGGAGACACCAACTGTAGTACTACTAAGCCATTATTAAGTAAAAACCTTAGAGCCCTAAAATGGCCTTCTATAAGGGGTAATGAAGCATCTTTAAAGCAGATCTATGATATTTTTACAGAGACTGTTTCCCCGTATGTAGAATTGTCCGCTACAGAGACTCCAATTATGAGTATACACCAGGTATTGGTAGAAGTTCTGACACCCATCTTAAGTAGGATCCCCAAAGAACGAAAAAAGGGGATAACAGATGTGAGTAATTTGGATAACCCCGGGTATAACAAAAAATTCAGCGAGGCTAAAAAGGAACTCATTCGGGCAACCAAAGTCAAAAATTTAGCGGTTTTAAGGGATAAAAAGAATAAGTACAAGAGAATATTATTCCAAACTATGAAAAATTGGGATGATAATATTTGGACTGAACTAATTAATGCAGCTAAAATTAAAGATCACTCCGGCTTTTGGCGCCTGATATCTAAAGGTAATAAAAAGGGAAGATGTAGCAAAGACCTATTTCTAGATGCTAAAGAGGTGTGGGGCCTTATATTAATCTCGTATCTAACTCAATTTCCGCAGGTGCCCCTATGCCGGAATCATGGAAAGGGGCTGAGATTACAACCATTTTTAAAAAAGGTAACCGCCAAGACCCTTAGCATTACCGACCGATTAGTTTAATTGATGTTTTACAGAAAATATATGCAGGGCAATTTTTAAATACATTGAATGATTGGATTGAGGAGAACAGCATTTTATCTAAGTATCAGACAGGTTTTAGAGCAAAAACTTGCACATTTGACCAGGTCTTTAGATGTCTCTACATGAGATGGAAATGCACAGTATTTAAGAGGGGTCATCTGTACATTGCCTTTGTTGACCTAAAGGCCCCTTTCTACCTCATCCCTAGAAATCTCCTCTGGAAATCCCTAAAAAATGTGGGGGTACCGAGGGAAATACTCTTGCAGATAATCAGATTGCATGAGGACAATTCTGCAAGGGTTAGATGGGCCCTAGGGGTGAGCTTACAGTGCCTATCCAGGTTAACAGGGGCGTAAGGCAGGGATGAGTGCTGGCACCCACCCTATTTTCATTATATGTAAATGATATTCCTGAATATCTATTGGGCTGCGAACATGATTCTCCGAAGCTAGGGGGGTGCCAGTACCAGCACTTTTATGTGCAGATGACACCATCTTAATATCCCAAACCCCCAAAGGTTTACAAACTTTAATAGACACCTTTGGGGTATGTTGCAAGGCTAAGGGTCTGGAAATAAATTCGAGCAAAACAAAATACATGGTATTTAATCCACATAAATCCTTTAAAAAGAATTTAACTGTCAAAAATCAGAAGCTAGAATATGTGCAAAATTTTAACTATTTAGGCATTACTTTGGATACCAAAATGACTTGGAAACCGCAATTGGAGAAAAGCAAGACTATTTTACTCCAAAACTCCCTACCAATAGTAAAAAAACATGAGAGTAGTTTAGTATAAACCGGTATCCCCTGCCCTTGAGTTATAAAAATATAGGGCACATTCGGCATCCGAGTAACTGCGGGGTGGGGGGGGGCACGAGCACAATGAGGAACAGTGGGGTGGGGGGGGGGGCACGAGCACCACGAGGAACAGGAATAAACAAACAAAAACATTAGATGACAAAAAGAGACAAAATGCTTACCTGCTCGCAAATCACTACGTCCATCCTGGCAACAGAGACGTTACTAACTGCGCAAAAACAGCCCTGTAAAAAAAAAAAAAAGAAGAAACGCCCACAAAGGCCCATCTCTGAAAAAGAGACGGGGCTTAAAAAATGAGAAAGAAACGCCCACAAATCCACTCAAGCCGGGGCTAGAACCGAGTGACGCCCCTCTCCTCCAAAGGCTGGCCAGCATTTACGAGGCCAGCCAATGGAGAAGAGGGGCGGGTTCAAGCCCACATACTGGAAAACATAAAATCTTCAGCTCCGCCCATTGCTTACAGCAGTGCGGACGAGGCCTCGACCTAAAAATGGTACAGGCTTGCCATGGCTGAACCATGTTCACGGTTGGTTTCAAAAACTAGGACTTAAGCATTTTTGGGAGGAACCTGCTGGTCTGTCTGGCTTAAAGAAAGTACTTAAGCTAACGTTTTGGGCTTATATTCAAGACAGTTTCTCCCATAGTTTTCTCACAGGCACTATAACAACACGGTTCCTCTTGATGAAACCATCTTGGAGTTTCGAGCCGTTTTTGGACGAGCTGCAGCCACAGTTAGCAAAATCCCTACATTTGAAATTTCGATACAGTGTATTACAAACAAAATAGAACACTTCAAAATGGGTCCGGAAACAAGGGGATGAAAGTTCTGAATGTTGTTTATTATGTCACACTGGTGCAAAAGAAAATGATGTACATTTTTTGTTCTTCGGCCTAGCCTATACAAAATATAGAAGAAAATGGATCAAACCCATTTGTCGGTTATTGGGTATAAGATCCTGCTATGAGACAGAAATAATATTGAAAACTGACACATCTCAAACTGTGGTTTTCTGTGTTAGTAGGTACCTGTTTGGCATAAGTTTAATAAGAAAAAAGTAAGGTTTGAAATTTTAGCTTAATATTCCAAACCCATACTGGGTTTTGCACTTGCACTTTACTTTGTACATGTAGAATACTATTAGTATTATTATACTAGTTATACTGTACTAAAAGGGAAAAATCAGCTGGAACATTATATTTGGTATATATACTTTGTTGTGTATTAATAGTATTTTAAGGACCAGGAAGCTTACTTCAAGGATAACAGATATAAAATGTTTAGTCTTGGGTATCCTATAATGAAGTCTGCTGTAACCCCTCAATGTTTTTTATACTTTATTTAAAAACTTTTTAAAACTTTTAAATGATGTTTATCTTTTAAGGATTAACAAAGGTCTTATATTAGAAATATGATTCTAAAAATGTATGCATTGTTCTAGTGGTACCTTTTGAAAGGTTATGATATGAAATGTTTTTTTTTGTGATGTGAAATTCGTTAATGTGTATCTTTTATGGTTTTTTAAACCGAAATAAAGATTGATTGAATTGAATTGAAAAAAAATATATTTTTATTAGAAGAAGTGTCTTTTAAGAAAGTGTCAATGAATTCTCTGGTTTGCTAATGATGACTAATTCGGGTAACAAAATCATTTCTAGTATAGGGGCAAGAAAACACAGGAGATGGCTATTTTACGTTACTTACAACAGTAAATTGATAGTACTCAATTATACTTCTAATAAAGTGTTTTTGTTCAGGAATATGGTCTCTAAAATGAAGAACAAAATAATCCTAAATCTACCTAACTTCACTTCTCTAATTGATGACATTGTGATTTAAGTGTTCTCGATCGTCTGATTCTACGGTTTTCAACTATGTAATTATATTACATCAGAGAAATATGCCTTTTCTCATTTGTAATGAAGGATTGACAGCTAACTACTTCACACTTGTTAGGGATCTATATTATATATGCATCAAATATTACGTAACAACAAGTGAATAATAGTGCCTGACACCTTTTGAGGCTTTCATGTTATTTCAGGAATAAATTGAATATGTTGTAGTATTGGGTAGTTTTCCACCTTAAACTGAAATACTTTTGAACTTTTTTTTATCGGTCTTGGGATTTGCAAAATATATTTTTAAAGTTTTTGCCTTGCAGATTCTCTGGAGTACTTTTGTGTGTTTGAGTTGTTTTGTTTTCTTGTCGTGGCAAAGCAATAGAAAAACTGTTATTCAGAGCGACCTAGATTCTAAACCAATTTTGAGTGCATTAATGCAAAAGAGGGACATTTGAAATAAGATCAAAGCTGAGTCTTTTTTCTGGTGCTCTTGTGAATACCCACTCCAGAGATTTCTGCTGATTGATACTGTTCAAACTCAGAGAATTCAAAAATCACGCTACTCGGGACTTGTAAATTCAAAACCTTTTCACTGCCTATGGTTTTGTCACCAACCAACATTTTCTCTAACACTTGTATCCACAGCTGAGTAGCTGGAGTGTCTATACTTATCCATTGTAACTTGATAACTTGATAATTACACAAGTCATCAGATCCATGTTGAAAATATCTTCAGTAGGGTGTCTCTCATAACTGTCTATTAATATCAAGATTATTACGCATTTGCTTACCTTTTTACTATTCTCAAATACCTTAGTTACAGTTGTACGTATGTTGTCTTTTTACTGCTGAAGCACAGCACAGTTCAAGAACATATGTTCATCATCCAACCACATACTGGAGATTTGGGCCTGATTTAGATCTTGGAGAATGGGTTACTCCATCACAACGGTGACAGATATCCCATCCACGAAATATAAATCCCATTATATCCTATGGGATTAATATTTCGGCAGATGGTATATCCGTCATTGTTGTGACAAGGTAACTTGTCCACCAAGATCTAAATCAGGCCCTTAATTTTTATCTTAACCCCTTCCACGCTCATGACGAGCTTGGCTCGTCATGGTGTAGCCTCCTCGCACGCTCATGACGAGCCCAGCTCGTCATGTAACATGGGTTTTTTAAAATCTCAGCATACGGCCGTAATTACTATCGCGCCCATGAGGTTAATAACAAAACTGTGCCTCTGTTTCTCAGCCTCTCTTATGAAATTCAGAAAGGGACTTAAGACCTGGCTTTTCAACTGAGCGCAGCAAGAACCTAGCACCTGGATACCCTCGCTGTTGATTAGCCACGCTCTACAAATCTGGATTGATTTATTGATTGATTTTTTGTCCAAGCAGCATGAACAAAAGGAACACTCCCTTCCCTACAGTGTTCGCCCTGCTTTCCTATATATGGTGGCAAAGGTCTAATAATAATAATAACATTAGCAATAATCATCAGCATCATCATCATCACAATAACTAGCTTTAATATAGTGTTTCATGCTGTATGCCAGTCTTTTCTAAGCACCAGAGGTTACAGCTGTTACTATTCCTTGGTTTCAGGGTACTCAGTTCACTGACTTCGAAAGGATGGAAAGCTGCGCTGGGACTTAGATTTGTACCCTTGCTGAGATTCAGACTTGAGACATTTCATTCACTATGTATCTCAAGGGCGAGAGGTTAGTTTTCTAAGCCTTCCTGCTAGGTAGCTAAGCTCCCCCATTATTATTTGTTCTAATATGACCAAAACAAAATCAAAGGAAACTCTATCAAATGTCCACGCTGCAGTTACTGTGATAGCTGATAATTGTTTGTTTTCTCTGGATACATCTTGAACAAGCTGCTTATAGATTTATTAGGCCTGTTAGCACTGAGTCTAGGACACAATTTTACATCATTATTCAACAAAGGAATTGGCTTGTAACTATGAAATACATTGAGCCTTTTTCCAGCCTAGGATATTAGACTATTTTTAGTTTTAACTACCTCATTAAAAAGTGCTGAAAGATATGGGGAGAGACAAGATTCTTGTTTGCAATACGTTTGTGCTGGAAGGCCACCAGATCCAGTACCTTTCCCAGTTCTCATTTCTTTTATTACTTCATGTATTTTAAATTATGTGGTATGCTGATCAAGGGTCTATTATATTTCTATAAATAACTTTGGGAGGCTGCTTTTATACAGTGGTGCCTGTGAGTCCATTTTGTTGTCCATAAACATATACTGATACTATCCCATTAATATCTTTTTTATTTCTTTAGGTTCAGATAGTTGATCATGTAAATGTATACATTTTTATTACAATAATCTGATTTCTTGCTATTTCCATTATTGATTGACAGGCTAAAATGGAGTAATTCTTGCCCATTTTCAAATTAAAATCAGCGTTATAATTTTTCTCAGTTTGTGAAACAGAAAATGTTGGCATGTTGAAACCCATGGTTCTTATTTATTTTGCAATGAACATCTTACCTAATTCACACTGCCTGTGGCTAAACTGCTGCCTAATATTATTGTTTTCTAAATTTGATATTCTATTGTTCTTGCCCTCTAATATTTATTTTTGTAATTTCTATTTCCTGAGACTGAAAGACTTGGTCCAACACTGCACAAAGCACTTAAGATTGCCACACTATTTGTATTAAGTCAGAACTTTGAGTGTTGCCCATTTGTGTGAGTCATAATCACTTGGAAAAAAAAGTCATTTTTAAAATGTGTCTGTCTTTCAAATGTCCATCTGTTTATATTTAAGGATATGTTCTCAACTTTTAGTGATATAGCTAGTGTGCCATGGTGTGTTATATGCCGTGGTAAATCCGTCAAAGCAATGTCTTCCTGACACCTTTTATGATTAATATGAGGGCCAGGAAATGTCGATGCTGTAAACAGACAGAGATCTGATTCAGCTGTCCTAGGAAAAAATGACCAAGTATGTTCATCACACCTCCACCCTCCCGGCACGCATGCACACACTCATCAAACATGAACCAATCAGATGTGATGTTCACCCATTCTAAAACACAATATATTTCACACTTAGAGGAGTAATTGTCATTCAGCTCTCTCAAAACGAAAACAAATGAAAACAGTAAATAAATTACCTAAATTACCATTTTTAAAATGTGCACATGTGGGGCGTGGCTTGGACGCCCCCTGCTGTGAGCTCCACTCTGGCGCGGAGCTTCTGAGCTAGCAAGTGCCTCGCATTGCGGAATTTTTCGGGTTCCGACGTCGGTCCCACCTGCAACATGTGGCGGTGAGTCCTCAGACCCTTTTTTGGTTTTCCCAGCATTAGAGTTGAGCCCAGAAGCCACGGTGGTGTGTTTCTCCTCAGGAATCGTGGGTACCTGCCATTTTGAGTTGAGGCGCTCAAGTTCTGTTTTTCCTCACAAATGGGCTCTATGTACACTTTTTGTTGCCATACAATCTTGAGCTGACTTCAGGACCATGATTTTTATACGGTCCTTTGTTTGTGGCTACTAATTATAACACCGTCTGCTAAAATATGTTTTTGTTGGCACCCTCTCAGCAATTAACCCTAGGGCTCTTAAATCAACCTGGACTACATTTCAGGGTGCTTTCACCTCATTGTTGCGCACTAAGGAAGCTTTTTTTCATCTCTATTTATTGGATGGTGTAACGCATTATACTTCTACTGCTACTGGATATTTGCTGAGGTGGTGACTCATTTCCTCATAGGGGTGTTTATTTCAAGGCATTTTCAGTGAGTATTATTCTTTACTTCTCCCCCTTCAATTTGCCTTGCTAAATTTGGATGTTCATTGACTTTGTCTGCTTCTCCATCGGTGTATGGGACGGCTCCGACCGATTATACTTAATACTCACCATTCCTGTCAGCAAGTCAAGATGTCCAGCAATCCTCCCGCCACCTCTAAACCATCCTATTCAGGTGCAAAACCCAAAAGAAATAAAAATGAACCACCTTCTCCTATTCTCGCCTTACAAAATCAGGTACTTGACTTTATTTCAGATGAGTTACTTGGGCTTCAACCTTTTATGTACGCTACCAATGAAATGTTACAACAAATAGAGGACCAATGGATTGTTATGGAGGTAAAGATTTCGGAATCGGAGCAGCGTGTGGGAGACCTTCAGATATTACCACAAAAAATCCTCTTTTGGAGCAAGGGATCCATAAGCTGAAGCTACACACCGAAGACCTTGAAAATCGAAATCTGAGGAACAACCTTTGCCTTTATGGTCTTCTGGAAAATATTGAAGGCCCTGACATGCTATCCTTCTTGAAGAGGTTACTTCCAGATCTCTTATGCCTCCAATCTTCCTCACCGCTTAACATACAACATGTGCATAGTTTGGGTCGGTCGTCTTCATCCTAACTCAAGCAAGCCACGTGGTATTATAATGCTTTTCCTGGAATTTACTGAACTTATGCATGTTTTGAAAGCAGTTAAACACAAACAACATCTCACTTGGCCGGGACATAATATCTTCATTTCACAAGATGTTTCCAATGCAACAAATGCTCGTCATAAAGAATTTCTAGCTCTTCGGCCCTTAGATGAAACATTTGAATATTCAGTACGGCATTCTCTATCCTTGTCTATGCAAAGTCACTCAGGAAGGAAACTCACGCTCCTTTGACGATCCTAAGAAACTGAAACACTTTCTAAACAACATTTCCTCTCGCAATATGGACATTAATGCTTAACTTCTCTTTTAGTTAACTGGTTGATATTGTGCTTCTGAATTACACCTATCCTGTTCTTTTTATTATTCATTCCTTCTTCCTCCTTATTGTTCTCTATTTTTTCTAGTAATACCTTTACTCTTTTTATGTCTTATATTACTTAACTACTTCTATTTTCTTATTTTCTTCTTTCATTACTGGTCCCCTATTATATGTTTTATCTCTTTATTTCTTCAGAGGCCTCCTATTTACTCCTACCGCCGCCCTTTGTCTCTGGCGTCACCATGCTTCCCTCATATTGGTTGCTTATCTTTCTTCAGATCTGGATTCAATTTCAATTTCAAAATACTTTATTCAGCTTTAGATTTATAACCATAAAAGATACACAACTCCATGTAGCAATTAAAACATACAATTCATAGCCGTAAAAACAGAGGGAAATAATTCCTAAAAAGACAACAATATATACATCTAGTACAAGGAATAATCGGATAGAGAAAACATACAATGGGGGTTGCCTACCAACGTTGAGGGTTTACTAGCTCTCCATACAGATCCTGTATCTCAATGAGGATTTCAGAAAGCCTACTATAAAAGATATACATTCTGGTATCAGCATTTGTAAATAAAAAAGAGCTGGGCGGACCTGAATAAAGTTCAACTTCTTTAAAAGAGATGTTAAAAAATATCTGCGAGGTACTTCATAAAATTTACAAAAAAACATCAAGCGTAGCAAATCCTGAGGAGACACTCCGTCGCAGCCACAGGATGCTAACACCTGACCTCTGCAGCTCCCTTTTGAGACAGCAAGCAACACATGAAAATAGTCCAATCGGAACCTAATCAATAAAAACCGCTCATGAAATGACAGTGGCCACAGAAGATATGGCTCAATGGATGGGGTTGTTTTAAGCAACATATGTTTACCGACGCTAGATTTTCCAACTTCTAAGTCGTTTCTACCAAGCTTTATTAGGGTAGTGAAAGTTTTCTTTACAAATTCCACACCCTTCAAAGTAATAGAGTCAGGCTTTAAAAAAAGGCCTGGCTGCCCCAGCTCTTCGAAACATCCCTTAATGTATTTTAACCATGGAATGTGTGTCATATGGTCAAGGCTCATATTTTCTCTTAAAATCTGATGGTTAAGAGCTAGATCTTTATTTAGCCAGCGGTTGAGCCAAAACAACAAAGGGCACATAGCCAAAGTATCCCCTATAAATGGCAACCCCAATTCTTCATGTACCACCAAGTTTGATGTTCTGCTGGGCACTCCTAGGAGACGTTTTAAAAAGGCATTCTCCGCCACCTGCAAAGCATCAGTTGCTACATAGCCCCAGATTTTGCTCCCATAGCTGGCTATAGGAACACTTTTGGCCTGATATATTTTCAACATTGCCGCAATTGGGCGCTTACCCATCTTCGCGGCAAAGTTGAAAATTGCAGCATTCGCCCTTATCACCTCCACTTTTTTCCTCTTGATCAGGGCCCCCCAGTTCAAGCGATCATCTAATAAGACACCCAGGTAAGAAAATATTGTGGTCATTGGTACTTTCTCATTACCCACTTTAAAAGAGTACTGTTTCTTCGGGCGAGTCCTGACCTGCAAGATATAAGATTTAGAATTGTTAATTGCAATGTCGCGGTCTTCCATGAAGCTCTGGAATGTGTCAAGCAGGGTCTGAAGTCCCCTTGCCATCCTAGCGACGAGGACTGTGTCGTCCGCATATAGCAGGACGGGCAGACCTCGTCGCCCCACGTATGGGAAATCGACCCTTGTTTTTACCCAAGTTTTTTCCAGATCATTGATGTATAGATTAAATAAAAAGGGGGCCAGGATACACCCCTGCTGAACCCCCCTCTCTATTTTAAAATCCCTAGATACACGGAGATCCCGGGCATATCTAATGTTGGCCTTAGTGTCCCTGTGCAGATCCTTCAGGATGTCAACCAAATTATCCTCCACCCCCATGGCCCTCATGGATTGCCAGTTTCCCCTGATTGACACAATCAAAAGCAGAGGAAAGATCCATGAAGGCCATGTAGATTGTACCTTGACAGGCGATTGTATACTTCCCCAGGATCATATATAAGTTAAGGCATTGGGCCAAAGTGGACCGCCCTGGGCGAAACCCGTATTGTATGTCAGAGATGATCTTGTTCTCTGCCGCCCAGTATCCCCCCACCCACAACCTTAACCACAGAGTCAAGAAGGGAGATCAGTCTATAACACAAAGTGCTATTACGATCGCCCTTCTTGAAAACCGGCACAATGGTTGAGGTGCTCCAGGAGCCGGGGCAGCCGATCCTGGCCACCGCGTTGAGCACAGCAGTCAGTACCGGAGCCCTGAGAAGTGGATTTGATTTAAAAAGGTCTGGAGGAATGGCATCCGGGTCCGGGCCTTGTTACACGTCAGCCCTAAAATGCCCTTCTCCACCTCTTTCTGGAGCATTGATGGGAACTCTTCCTTGGGGTTGGAGATGAACCGTGGGGCATCTGAAAATAGATTGAAAATGAGACACCCATTCATCCTCAGTTATGTTAGTGCCTACTTCTCCATCCCCATCCCTTTCAAATAAAGGACGGTTAATGATGCCCCAGAACCTTGCGCTGTTCTCCAAGGTACTATTCTCCAATAGATCTCTCCACATTTCCTCCTTCAGTTCGCCCTTATGGGTGGCCAATGCCTGTTTGTACTCATGACGTCGGACACAAATCAAAGATTGATTTCTCGGGGTAGCTTTTAGGGCATCATTTAAATGTCTTGCTGCCTTAGAACATAATGGGTCAAACCATCTAGGGTCGGATAGCACCGTCCTATGTGACGGAGCGCTTAAGAGTGCCCCTACCTTAGTAATAATGACAACAAAAGCCTTAAGGACACCCCCCGGGTGGCAACCAGATGACACACAAAAAGCTAATTCAATTGCACAAGACACTTGTACCTCGCCATAAAATGAGTCTGGGGATATCTGCGACCATTTTAGGCGGGGTCTAACATCCACGGCTCTCAACATGCCTGGGACTGTAACCTTAGCTTATGTTAACAACAGCCTACCTTCAAGGTGCATGCAAATGGGGTTATGGTCGCTAAAAACGCTATCCAGGATTTTAAACCCACAGAAATTAGACTGGAGGCTAGTGGAGATCAGAATATGATCTATAAAAGAAGAATCACTACATCCTTTAAAATGGGGGACGGACTGTATGCTAAGGGGGGAAGATAAAGACATTGATGATAACAGGTCGAGTTCATTAAGCAAATTATTCAGTGCGTCCCCCTGAGCAGAATGCTCAAAGTGGAATCCCCACATCCTGGCACAACCCAGCTCAGCCATGCATCTGATTTTGGGATCTCCACAGGGGTGAATATTGAAATCCCCCACCACCATGAGATTATGAGTGACAGAAGCGCAGGACTGTCTTATAAGGCAACCCAGCTGGGTAATCTTGCACTCCCCCTGCACGCTTGTTGCATTATAAAAATGAATAATGCCCATGCTGTCATATCCTCCCTTGCGAATCCTTGTTAGCAGTAGGAAGTTGCTGGATCCTACAGGTCACAGCCAACAATAAATAAATACCAGACCGCCTCTAGCTCTGCCGCATGGAGACGGGGAAGCAGGGACGAAAAAGGCTTTATAACCCCCCAGAAACAAGTCTCCTGGAAACAGATCACAGGGAATTGTCTGAACTGCACCCATATGGGGTCCCAAAATTTCCCCATCAAACCTGCAATGTTCCATGACAGGGCATTATAAGTGTCTGCACTTGCAATCATCCCTTGATGTACAGCCGGTAAAAACACCAGCTGCTGGGTACTAGTCATCTCGGATACCTCCATAGCGCTGGGCACAACGTTACCCATGGAAATGCGTGGCGACTCCTGTTGGTATGGCAATTCTCCAATGGGCTCTAAGTTCTTATTTAGTCAGTCGCACTCATCCAACTTGATAAGACTGAAAATCTGTTGGTTAGCTCTAACCGAGTAGCAGGCTGATACCCAATCGTTCGGGGTTGAACCCCCTCGGATAGTGATTGACTGCCACCCATAACCTCATGGGGTCTTTGAAACCACCTATCACATGAAGTACTTGTGTTTAAGGGCCTTGTGTAGTCAGCCTTATAGAAAAAAACCAAGGGGAGAACCTGGATGCCAGAAACACGTTGTGTACGGTCAAAATAAGCATCCTGTAAAATTCTATCCACAAGGAAAGGACTATTGAAATTCACAACAATAAAGTCACCCCCTCCGGGTTTCCTCGAGCTCCCTAGCCAACCCACACGACGAACAAAGATAATATTGCGTCCCACCATTGGACCCACAGAGGTGTTGTTCGACAGCCAATGAGTAACCTTGTTTTTAAGTTGAGTAAAATCCTCATTTGACCCTGGTGAAAGTGGAGGGGCGTTTCCCAAGATTATTACAAGGGTTGTTGATTGGGGTGGGAGATTAATGACCACTAGATTCGGTGCAGCATTTATTAGATGACCCTGCACCTCTTCTGTTGGTATTCCTGATTTTAGGGAGACCGATCCCTGAGGATGAATAGATGGAGTCCCATTAGGGACCTGTCTTTCTCTTGGAAAGTCAGCCAACCCCCTTAGGTCTTTGGGAGCCATATTTTTACCACAGGGCTGTGCTCCACTTGCCAGCTAAGGGACTGGAGCTGACCCTGGCATGGGTGTTATATCAGGGGCAATATTATCCTTCGACGAGTCCAAGACCACAGGTTGAATTTATTGGGTGGGTGGTGCAGACCTAGTTTGTTCCATCCTAGTCGCCAATAAATTGCAGTGATCACTCCACACAGGTAGATGATATTCAGGAGGATTTATTCAAGTTAGTTGGAAGATCAGTAGTACAATATTATTCAGCCCATCAGGAGAAGCCAGCCAGCAAGGCCCTTCTCCAAATGTGTGATTCATGCACCAACATTCTAAGTGACATCATCTCAAGAGTGTTCCACTGGTAGAGGAGTGGAAGACATGTAAAACATAATAACCAAGATACTACATACTAGAATTGTCTCTATTAAGTTTAATCTGTCCAAAATGGGGCTCAACTTAGCATCCAGCATACAACTAATAGTTGCTATAAAGGTTTCCATCGTGGCCGGGTGAACTGTATTTACTACTGGTGGTGCAGGTACCATGGTTTTGGGGGCTAGCTTAGAGGGTACATTTGGTTTAGTTTTTTTAGCTTGACTCCCGATAGACTTCGATTTTCTTTTTATGCTCCAACATGACCTTTGGACCAACCTTGGTTGTTGTGAGGGGCCTACATTGCTATGAGCATCTAGGAGCTTATAATTATTAATGCCACCAATCTCTGTCCTTGGCATCTCACAAGAAATTCCTTGCAAAGGAGATAAAGCTTCATTGGGCTGTAAGTCGGTACCCAGCACAGGAGACAAGGGTATACTTAGTGTTTCCATAAAAACTTCCCTAATGGGGTTGATAGGACCAGGACCAGCCACGCCGGAGAATAGGTCATTAGAAGGAGATCTAGAGAGATGCCTGTTCACTAATTCGATCTCCTTGTCTATAACTGAAGCAGCTCTCAATAAAAAAGCATCCATGGTTGTGACATTAGCCCTAGTTACAGTTTTTGTCCCTTCTTGGCTTACTTGAGTCTTCCGCCTCCCCATGACACAATAACAAAATAGACCCCCAAATCTTAAGCAGAGATAACAACACAACACCTAATGCCCTGGTTAGGGTGAAAGAAACAATATCAGCATGGAAAACCATTACAAGCCCCTGCCGTGCAGCGGCAAGAGTGAAAAGAGGACCCGTTTGAATGACACTACACCCACAATAAGATGCTACACCTATACCCTTCTCCAATCGGTCCACCAAAAGAAGGGCAAGGTCCCAATCCAGTATTTCACTATTGTCCCACAGCTGCGAAGAAAGAAAGCCAAGAGGGGGGACCTAGCCCGGCCTCTTCCGGTTCCAGACGGGCACAGACGGGCCCTTCCTTGGCCCGGGCACAACCCGCGCGCGACCCGCGCCACGGGGGTCAAGGCAGCGCTTTATAGCGCGATCAACACGCCTCCCCCAGCGGCAGCTGGATCCAATGCGGGCGATGTGGAGTGAAGTACCCTGGGACAGCGAGTCCCACCAGGGTATGGAGTCTGTGACCTCAGGCCAGCAGGGGTGAGAGCAGCAGCTCAGAGCCCAGCAGGTAAAAGTAAGTGGTGGCAGAAAGAAAAAAATGCGGGCTAAAGTCCACTGAAGCGTCCCGTGCCGTGGGGGTCGAGGCAGCTCTATATAGCGCAATCACCACACCTCCCCCAGCGGCAGCTGCATCCAATGCGGGCGATGTGGAGTGAAGTACCCTGGGACAGCGAGTCCCACCAGGGTATGGAGTCCGTGACCTCGGGGCAGCAGGGGCGAGAGCAGCAGCCCGGAGTCCAGCAGGTAAAAGTAAATGGTGGCAGAAACAAAAAAATGCGGGCTAAAGTCCACTGGATTCTTTTCCTTGATCTGTTTACTTATTCTACTTTTCCATACTTTTCTTCTTCTCTCCCCCTTTTCTTTTGGTTCCTTGGCTATTTTGCCTCATGGTTTTTCTATCTATTTCTCTATCTCCTCCTCCTTCTCTCTTCCTTTCTCCTTTTGCCCCCTGTTTTTTTTCTCTCATTGTCTTTTCTCATTATTATCACTTTACCTCTTTGAGTGTCTTTCTTTCATCATTTGATACATTTTTCTTTTTCTTTTTCGTTGGTCTTGCAGCTTATTGTTCCTGTGTCCATATGTTACCCCTCACCCATCAACATGTTTAATGTTGTCTCGAGGAATGTGGGTGGTCTAGGTCATCCTGTCAAGCGTCAAAAGGTATTGTCTCACTTATCCAAACTTAATACTCATGTTGCTTTTTTTACAGGAAACTCATTGTAATGATATAGAATCTCTTAAGCTTAAACCTCAATGGGTCAATCAAATTGTTTTTTCACCTGCTCTTGATAGTCACAGTGGTGTTGCTATTTTATTTCATAAATCAATTAATGCACAAATAATATCAACAGAATGTGATTCTAATGGTCTTTGGGTTTTTGTTTATGCTATTATTTGTAAAACACAAGTCACTTTTCTTAATATTTATGGCCCTGTCAAACCTGATCCACAATTCTGGCATTGTATTAAAATGAAACTATCCTCTATCGCTAACCCCAATATAATTGTCGGTGGCGACTTTAATAATTGGCTGGATCCCTTCTCTGATAGAAAATACAAATGTAAATTTAAACCTGATAAGACTCACAAATCCTTTCAGTCTGCCATCACATCTTATCCTTTGTTTGATGTATGGGAAACATGTAATCCAGATACTTCCTAATTTACTATCTTTTCCCCTGTCCACCATACTATGTCCCGTATTAATTATATTCTGGCTTCTAAATCATTACTCCCCTGTATCCATTTCTCTAAAATTGGGTCCATTTTTATTTCTAACCATGCTCCCATGTCTGTTTCTTTTGATCTGTCCCTTACTAATTGCAAACAAGGCCGTTGGCATTTTAATAATGACCTTCTTTCAGACAGAACCTTTATAACAGAAGCGACCTCCTTTATTGATGATTTTTTTAATTTCAACAAACCCTCAGACACCTCAGTCCATAACAACTGGGATGCTTTTAAAGCATCATTTAGAGCCATTACTATTGCTTACTCTTCAAAGAAAATGCTAAATATCAGGCAACTCTTTAACAAATTAAAACCCTGGAGCATAATTATTTTTCCTCCAAATCTTCCTCCCTTTACAAGAATTGATTGCAGCCAAATCTACCTTGAATAAAATTGCCACTGTGGATGCCTGTAACATTCTTCTTAAGATTAAATAAAAATTTCATGGTGGCCAAAATAAAGCAGGGAAAATGTTAGCAAACTATTTAAAAATTACGTCAGAACGTAAAAATATTGGACCTATCCACTCAGAAACAACCAATAAACTTCTTTCCTCCAATTCAGACATTGTAGAAACATTTCAATCCTATTATAATCTTTTATACACAGAGGATACCAATCCTTCTGAAGGGATTTTGAAACTTTTTTCCGAGGTATCCCCAAACCTCATTCTCTCCCTAATACTTTTTTACCTCTTGAAGATGATATTTATCTTCAGGAGATAACCAATGCTTTTAAATCTTTGAAAAGGGCCAAAGCGGCGGGACCAGATAGCTTCTCAATTGAACTATTTTAGCTTTGTCCACAATTTTTGCACCAAAATTATTAGATCTTTTTAATTCATTCCTTTTCAATTCTAACACTTGTGGTTCTTTTTTAGAAGCCCTTATTATTGTCATCCCCAAACCAGACAAAGATTCTTCCTTTTGTAAAAAAATTTGCCGCATCTCCCTAATCAATTGTGATTGTAAAATCTTTGCAAAGATTTTGGCTTCCCGCTTAGAAAAGATTATCCCTCTTCTGATCAAACCAGATCAGGCTGGATTTGTTAAAGGCCATCTTGCCTTCAACAATGCCAGAATGTTCTCCAATATTCTTGCCCTTGGAAGAAGTGCTCTTCTCCTCTAACTGCCCTATCACTTGATGCTGAAAAAGCTTTTGACCGAATAAATTGGCAAAACATGCTTCACACTCTTCATGTGTTTGGTTTTGGTCAAAAGTTTATTTCATATATTAATTTACTATATACTGCCCCACATGCTTGTGTATTTGTTAATGGCCTCTTTTCCTCATATTTCCATCTGCAAAGAGGTACCCGTCAGGGCTGCCCCCTTTCTTCATTACTTTCCCTCCTCTGTTTAGAACCCTTTCTCGAACAAATTAAACATAACCCTAATATTACTGGTTTTAACCTTAACTCTCACAAATTAAACTTTCTGCCTCTGCAGACGATATCCTTATTTACATGTCCAATCCTTGCAACGTTCTTCCCCCCTTTCTTACAAGACATGGCTTTGTTTTCCATTGTCTCTAGATACAAACTTAATTTTTTCCAAAACTGAGATTTTACCTTTAAATACATTATGCTACCGCTACATGTTTGACTCAACCAAATTTACTTGGTGCCCCCAAAAGATTAAATACTTAGGGACATGGTTTTCCTAAAATATTCCTGAGACTTGATCACATAATTCTACTGCCTTTAAACTCAAACTCACTAATTTGTTGTCTTCCTGGTCCCCATTATTTTTATCCTGGTGGGGCAGATTGGATACAATCAAAATGATGATTGTCCCCCAGGACACTTTCAATGTTACCTTTTAAAATTCCTAATTATTATTTTTCACAGATTAATTCTTTATGTACCAAGTTTTTATGGAACAACAAACGTACTCTTATTGCCCTTTCTAAATTAATTCACCCAAAAGCAGAGGGTGATGTTCGATTTCCTGATTTCAAACTATACGACAATGCTTTTTTGATTCATCAATATTATGCCATGTCTAAAGATTATCAAGATTTACCCATGCCAACATGGGTTGTTCTTGAACTTTCACTGTTAAATAACTTTTTTCTTTTCAGGATTTTATGTTTATGACCAATTGTACTTTCATTTCCAAATATCATATCTTAAAATATTCTCATCATCTAATACACACACTTTTAAAAAAAAGTTTTGACCCATACCAATCTTTTTTAACTTTTTCAATATGGTTTAATAAACACATCAAATTCCGCCACAAATCCTTTTACTACAGCACTGGAAGGAAAATTGCATTTTTTATGTACATCAGTTGTTAGTTAACAACTCGATTTTGCCCTTTCCCCAACAACAAGAGAAATGTAGCCTCCCTGACTCCTATATTCAGCAATATAACACATTATCACCTGTTCTCCAAACCTTTTTACAAAATGTGTATTCCAATCCCATTCCTATTTCGTTTATGAATGTTACACCCCTGTTTCAAATTCGTTATGACCCAATCCCCAGTGCCTCTTTTATATATAAAACCTTATCCTCATCTACTAGCACTCCGAGTAAATCTCCTATCGAATTAGCTTGGGAACAGGATTTATCTCAATTGCTTTCCGTTTCTCAATGGTATCGATTGTGGCAAACGTTTTTCAAAACTTCTAAAGCTGCCAACATTACACAACACTTATATTTTATTTATAACAGAGTTGTAATTACTCCCATCTTTTTACACAAAATTAGCAATTCTATTTCACCATTATGTTGGTCCTGTCTTTCTTCTGAAAGAACATTGATACATTTACTTTACTATTGTCCCAAGGTTTATGACGTTTGGAAAGCTATTTGGTCAAAATGTATTTTGATTTTTTCTTGTGATGTTCCATTTGCTATCACAATATATTTTTAGGGACTTCTCCTGATGTTGACCAACTCCCTTCAAAAACTATTTTATTTGACCTTTTTATTGCTGTTGCTTTTAAAGTTATGTTACCATGCTGGAAAGACAATTCTAAACTATCCTTTTTGCTTTGGTGGAATTTAATTTGTGATGAACATAGAATTGCACCTGTCTCTCACTCTTCTATTCATCTAAAGATTAAGTCGGATTTATTATGGTTACCTTTTACTAAATTTCTGTCCTCACACTCATCTTTCATATAATACCCATTTTATTCTATTAATTTTTCTTTCTTTTCTTTCTCTCTCTTCTTCTCCTCTTCTCCCTTTTCTTGCCTCTCTCTCTTTTCTATAAAAAATACATATATTATACTCTTTTCTTTTTTCTTCTAGAACACATAATTTTATTAAGATGTTAAGATTTATTATCCTCAGTATTTTCTCTTCTTATATTATTGTGTTGTAATATAATATTTTCATTATGTGTTTTTTTCATTATTCTTGTTCAAATATATTGTATTATCCTCTGTTTATCTCCTGCTATATATCCTCTGCTGTGTTAATTCTCTTAATAAAAATTATTTAACCAAAAAATAAATGTGCACGTCACTATAAGTTAAAACATTGGTCAGCTTGTAGTGTTTTTAAAAGGTAGTGGTTTTAGAGGTTAAGAGTGAGGGACGGCAAGCACACAAAACAAAAACAAGTAACATTTCAAGAAGGTAGAAGGAGTTAATTTTTGTACTCGGTGCCAGCACTCATAAGACTACTATTGAGAGGCACCCGGGGTTGTTAGTAGCAGCCTTCGGTGTGCGCTAATCACGTTAATATATATATATATATATATATATATATATATATATATATATATGTATATATATTGCTTTTTTATATGGTAATAGCCATGTTGCACTTCCGTTGTTACCCAATCTCACGGGCAATCCTAACACAAAATCACACATTTAATGATAACACTCAATCCATACTGCATTTTCATAAGCCTCAATGTGTATCACAGGCATGGGAAAACACAGTTCTGTTTCAGAATCAAGTCTAAAGGTTGGTGAGTCACCATGTAGAATGGATTTATCTTCCTTTTGTTGCAGGGCACATTTTCAGACTTGCCCTGCTGCCCTGGAGTCATCTATGCTGCCCATAGAGTGTACACCCGGAGCCCCGACGGCACCTAAAAAGAGGAATCAGGTGAAAGGCCATTACAACATCTGGAATGGGAGTGGTTGCAACCAGTCCGCCCACTGATGTCAATAAAAAGGTTTTTACCGGTTTGGATGAAGCGTCCACATCCATTACATTTCTTTACCAACACTTCTCCGGCAGCAGAGAGAAGCTTTAGAATGAGTTTGAATGTCCTATCCCCACCAGCACTCAAAAAAACTGCCTGACAATTCTCCTGCAAGCAGCAATGTCAGCCGCAAGTTGATACAAACTGATGAAAAATCAGACCTTCTGGAAATAATGTAATCATGTTGGAACTTATTGGATTCTTGTATGCTAAAATGTGGATGCCAATTCTTGACTGTCATTGCCTGCTAGCCCACCTCCCATTTTTATGGAACGTTGGTCTGCTTACTTAAGTGCTGTTGTCTTTTAAATTAATTATACCAGCTCTTTAATATGTAACTACTTCTCTGGCACTACCAACTTATCATTCCATGGATGTACATTTTGAGTTTTAATATGGTCTAATTGAGTGTTCTATATCCCATCAATTTAGTTGCCCCAACTACCCTTGATTTACTGCTCAAACCTATTGATTCTTACTTGCTTAACATATCTTACTGCCTAATTGAATGCCTCACTTTCTGTATGCCCCAATATGTTCTATTTTTTTACCATTTGCTTCTAATATCTACTCTCGCTTTCCTTTCATTTTTCTTGTTTTACCTCCTTTTCTGAAAAAGTTTTTTTCTCCACCTTCCCTCTATCTACCCCGCCTGCTCTATCATGAAGACAAACCCCTCCTACAATAGAGCAGCTACCTCTGCTGCATTTGGTGAGCCTAATATTTACATTTCTAAACATTCGAGAATAAGAATCACATTGAATGTGTAAATACCCATATTCAGGAAAGTAATATCCCATCCCACTCCTCATTCTGCTCGAGTTTCTTTTCAACACAAATATTGAAATATTCCCCTCACAACTGCTTAATGAACATGTCTGTCTCTCCTGCAGTAGGACAGAATGCTGTTTTCCAATTGTGTAAAATGTTTTGTCTACATGCTTCCTGCAGAAAAGCCATAGAGCTAGTTTTTTTTAAATGTAGACAATATTGTCTTCAATTTCCAAGGCCTGCCTCCATGCTTATATTTCATTGTGCACACATCTTTATGTCCACAGTTGTTAATGGGAAAATAGGACAGTATTCCGCATGCGTTTAGGATGCATTCATTCCAAAAGCTGTCTATTGAACGAACTCATCTTCAGGACGCATTTGTTCAGCATGCAAGTTGTTTCAACGACTTGTCTTGGGGGGGGGAGGGGCTGGATGTTGGAATTGTTTCATTTACTATTCCAACTCCAGTCTGTGCATCAGTAAGGAAGGTGTTGGACTTTAAATCCAACACCATTCCACCGATGCGCACCCCTAAAAGCAAGTCATTGTTAAGACTTGAGTGCTGAACGAATGCGTGCTAATGCCACTTTCATTCTTTTGCCGGCGCAGTGTTGGCACAGCGTGATTCCAGCTTCATCCGAAAGGACATTTTCCGTTAATGGATTATATGAGTTTATCAGATGCTTACACTTAATCTCTAACAATATAATTACCCAATAAACCAGAATAGGCCCGGAGATGGAACCGGAGGGTTCTTTTTCAAGATCAATTAGTTTTTTCATCTTCCAAAATGTATTCTACCCCACCCCCTTTTCAGGGATAAGGTTTTCTAGACTCTCCCTTCTCCAACCTCCATTTGCTTCCCCTATGGTAAACCATACATCTTTGGATTAGATCTATCGCATCTGTTCTCCATGCCATCAAGGTCTGCTATTCACGGTTATGTCTTTTGCCTGTTTCAAATCGACTTCCATATTATAAATCCTATACATAGTATTTAGCCTTCCTTCCATTTTGTATAATCCTCAATCACACTGAGTTTTCGCTTGCCCTAATCTCTTACCAAGCTGTACTCTAACTTTTAATTACCCACATTGCAAAAGATAACTGTAGCCATATCTTTTTAAAATCTATTTCTTGGGGGCTTGGCCAAGATGGCGGGGTGAGCGGACGCTTCTTCCCGCAGCTCCTCCGACCCGACTAGGCCCGAGCCCTTTTTCGTCAGCTTCTCTCCCCCCCGCTGAAGCTCAGCGGATGAGAGACGGGCGGCGGAGTCCTTGGGGCCCGCTTTGATGCGACTTTGGCCCCGATCGCTCCGGTGGAAGCACCTTAAAAGACTGTTTTCAGGACGGCGGAGCGCCTTGGAGGCGGAGCTGATCGGGGCGCTGTCCGGATACCTCGGCTGGGGCCTGGTGCTGATGCCTAGCGATCTGGTGTGGAGATCGCCCCGATGCTCGACGGGGATCGCCTGAGGGATGTCGGCTGTGCGACTTCACTGCACGGGGACCCTGCCGGGTGAGCGAGGTGGTGCTTGGACTAGCGTTGGTGGCCTCCCAAGGGGTGCGAGCCCCGGCCCCGTGGCCGGTTGACGACAAAGCTTGGGATCGGAGCCAGATCTACTGTTTCTCCTTCCTTGCCCGACGGCCCTGGTTGGAACTTTTCCCCGTGGGCCTGGCTTCTGGAGTGCCCCCGGTGACATCGCCGGGCCTGGTCGATCTTCCCGGCCCCGCCCAACCGCCATCTTGTCTTCACAGCGAGGGTGAGGCAGCCCTCCTTCAATGTCGCTTGAAGTCGCCTGCTGCACCTCTGCTTTTGCACGGCTCTCCCTTCCTGCGGGACGCTCCGGCCGGGGTTCCCTGTTGGAGTCTTGGCTGGGCACCGATCGGCTCTTTGTGACTGGACTGGCCCGCCATTTTGTCATCTGTGGCGCAGGTCCCCTATCTGGCCGGGAGTTCCTTCTTGGGAGACTCTGCTGACCGTTGGAAACTCCCCGAAGTGGCCGAAGCCTGTGTCCCTGCTTCAGTTGGTTGCGACAAGGTGCGAGACACGAATGTCTGGAAAAGGAGGATCGAGGAAGGGGGATCGTACCCTGCCGGACATGCTTAGCAGGGCCCAGCAACAGCGGGACAGGGCGCAACCGTCTCCGGGCTCTTCCCGGGCCACTGCGGACACGGGCGGGGGTGAGCCCCCCGTCACGAGATCCTTCATGGAGGACCTGTTCAGCTCGCTTAAAGCAGACTTCCAGACGCTGAAGCAGGAGGTGGCCAGCGAGGTACGCGAGGTCCGCAGGGAGGTGGAGGGCCTTGGTGAGCGGATAGAGACAGTGGAGACAGCGGCTCAACGCCGGGACGAAGAGATTGTCCACCTGCAACAGGACGTTCTCCGTCTCAGGGAGCAGTGTGTTGAACTCCAGGCCCACACCGAGGACCTGGAGAACAGGTCGAGGCGGAATAATATACGGGTACGGGGTGTACCGTCTTCGGTAACTGGACATAATATCGACTACATATTATCGAATGGACAAAATATCGACGGAAAAATATCGACATTAACTAAATATCGACTATAGGAATATCGTTGGACAAAATATCGACTGAAAAAATGACCCAAAAATATCGAAAACAAATATATCGACTCAAAAATATCGACCAGACAAAATATCGAAATATAGTGAAAGTAAAAAATATCGAGAATATGTTGGAAAAAAATGTTAAAAAAAAAATATATATATATAATATATAAATAAATAGTACTTAATGTTTAGGAGCGGGTTGTGGGTTTATAGGGGAATAGGGTGGGAAGTAATTTAATAATAATTAATTAATCAATATATGTTTGGTAATTGTTTTAATTAGATTTTAATTGGTAATTATTTAATATTAATTAGTTAATTGTTTTATTAAGTATTTAGCATATTATTTAATTGATTAATTGATTAATTGATTAATTAATGATTGTTTTTTTAAATAGATTTGTATATTATTTTAATTGATAAATTGGTTATTAATTATTAATAAATAGTGATTTATTTTATTATGAATTAGCATATTATTTACATTTATAAATAGCTAACAAATTAATTATAATTAGTTAATGATCTAATTAATATATTGCATATTATTTAAAATAATTCATTGGTAATTAATTTATAATAATGACTTAATTACATTAATTGGATACATTTAAATGTAATGTATAAATTTATGTATATGTTAATTAATTAATTGGAATTAAACAATATTAATTAATCAAATGTATTATTATAGCTAATGTGATAATATATTTTCTTTATGTTTTTGTAAAATATTATTTTATTGTTAATTATATATTAATGTTTAATGTTGTGTTCATTATTATTTATAGTGTTCAGGCTCAGTTTAATAATTTTTGGTATAGGGTAATTTTTTAGGGTTCAGGGTCATTTTTCTGTTCGTGAGTAAAGGTGTATTTAGTGGGATTTGGGACATTTTTAAGTTTGTGGGTAAAGGGGCTTTGAAAGGGTTAAGGGTCAGTTTTCAGTTTGTGGATTAAGGGGTGTTTTTTAATAATCAGTGTCAGTTTTAAGTTCAGGGGTAAAGGTGTATTTTTTGGGGTCATGGTCAGTTTTTAGTTTGTGGGTAAAGGGGTATTTATAGTGTTTAGGGTCAGTTTTCAGTTTGTGGGTAAAGTGGTATTTATAGTGTTCAGGGTCAGTTTTCAGGTGTTGGGTAAAGGGTTTTTTTGGTTGAGGGTCAGTTTTCAGTTTGTGGGTAAAGGGGTATTTGTAGGGTTCAGGGTCAGTTTTCAGTTTGTGGGTAAAGGAGTTTTTCTAAGGTTCAGGGTCAGTTTTCAGTTCTTGGGTAAAGGTGTATTTTTTGGGATCAGGGTCAGTTTTCAGTTTGTGGGTAAAGGGATTTTTTTGGCCTTCTGGGTCAGTTTTCAGTTCTTGGGTAAAGGGGTATTTTTAGGGTTGAGGGTCAGTTTTCAGTTTGTGGGTAAAGGGGTATTTGTAGGGTTCAGGGTCAGTTTTCAGTTTGTGGGTAAAGGGGTATTTGTAGGGTTCAGGGTCAGTTTTCAGTTTGTGGGTAAAGGAGTTTTTTAAGGTTCAGGGTCAGTTTTCAGTTCTTGGGTAAAGGTGTATTTTTTGGGATCAGGGTCAGTTTTCAGTTTGTGGGTAAAGGGATATTTTTGGCCTTCTGGGTCAGTTTTCAGTTCTTGGGTAAAGGGGTATTTTTAGGGTTGAGGGTCAGTTTTCAGTTTGTGGGTAAAGGGGTATTTGTAGGGTTCAGGGTCAGTTTTCAGTTTGTGGGTAAAGGGGTATTTGTAGGGTTCAGGGTCAGTTTTCAGTTTGTGGGTAAAGGAGTTTTTTTAAGGTTCAGGGTCAGTTTTCAGTTCTTGGGTAAAGGTGTATTTTTTGGGATCAGGGTCAGTTTTCAGTTTGTGGGTAAAGGGATATTTTTGGCCTTCTGGGTCAGTTTTCAGTTCTTGGGTAAAGGGGTATTTTTTGGGTTGAGGGTCAGTTTTCAGTTTGTGGGTAAAGGGGTATTTGTAGGGTTCAGGGTCAGTTTTCAGTTTGTGGGTAAAGGAGTTTTTTAAAGGGTCTGGGTCAGTTTTCAGTTCTTGGGTAAAGGTGTATTTTTTGGGATCAGGGTCAGTTTTCAGTTTGTGGGTAAAGGGGTATTTTTGGGGCTCTGGGTCAATTTTCTGTTCTTGGGTAAAGGGGTATTTTTGGGGTTGAGGGTCAGTTTTCAGTTTCTGAGTAAAGGGGTATTTGTAGGGTTCAGGGTCAGTTTTAAGTTTGTGGATAAAGGTGTATTTGTAGGGTTCTGGGTCAGTTTGGGCCTTTGGGGTGAAGGGGTATTTTTAGTGTTTAGGGACAGTTTTGGGTATTTTAGAGTGCTGGTGTATAGTGTAACATAAAACACGTATACATTAAAGCTATTACACGAAAATACAAAATATTATAACTTTACATTATTAAGTTTTATTTTGATCTACAAAATATATGTATTAGCATGTTTCCAGACAGTAGCTAGAGTGGAGTTGGAATTCTAATTATTAATTGGTTGGTGTCCAGCACCATCACTGATATTACCTACACTGGAGTTGGATTAATAAATAAACATTGGTCAGTCTCCACCACATTTTATGATATTAGCTTGAGTGGAGTAGGAATAGTAAATAATTTTTAGCTAGTGTCCTGCTGTTTCTATGATATTAGCTTGACTGGAGTAGCAATAGGACATATAAAATTGGTCAGTGTGCAGCACATTTGCATACATTTGTTCATTACTGTCTTTTAATGTTAAAAAATAATGCAACATGGATGTTTTCAAAAAACTTTATTAAACAATTTTTTTATTTTTTATTGTGTACTACAATACAATCACAAACAAATATAACATCATTTTTTTTGACTTTTAGTATTCACAGAATAACATCTTTACATTTATATACATGTTGTCAATATAAAAAAAACATTTGTTTACAACATTCTTTCAGTAAATTTTACATATTCCCATCAGTCACTTACAGTTTCAAGTATTTATATAGAAATACATAAAACAATGATTTGTTATACATTTCTTACATTAATATTTAATAATGTTAATATTAAATATTAATATAATAAAATATATATAAAACATTTTTAATTTTAACAAGTAACATGACTATTATTACATTTGTTAGGATAAATTGAAATACAAAATAAAATACTTCTTGGTGTATATTTCAGAAAATGTTGTTTTTACATTAAACATAGAAATCGATTTGGTTGTAAAGTTTATAATTGTATAGGGAAACAATATGTTTAATTATAATATCTGGTATTGACAAAATATTAGTTAAGCTATTATATACTTTTGTTATAGTTAGAAATTATTATAAAACATTTTGTATTAATTAATAAAAAAAATAATTATGTTAATAATTATTATTATTATTAATTAATAAACATAAACATTCATTTATTATTTTCAAAAATATATACATTCACAGATAAAATAGATAATTTTTTCTGGCCATTCTTTATATAGTAAATGGTTCAAATTGTTATATTAATAACAATAAATAAGTTATATTATTTATCATTATTAATTATTACCATAAACATTTATAATGTTTACTTAAAAATAAACACAAACTTATTCATATAAATATACACAATAACCAAATATTTACATCTTTTATTCAAAGTCTTACATAATTTTTTAATATTATTAATATATAATAATTATTATATATTAATTTATATTAAATATATTTATTTTTCTTAAATAAGGAAAATTGTCATGAGTATAGTGTATTAATTTGTTACATTATACATGTGTATGTATTATATTTTTTACATATTACATTGTATTTTCTATTATCCTTTTACACAAATGGGTTAAGGGGACTACTTTTTTACCGCGTAAGGTTATTGCGCTCCATTCTGGACTGGAGAAGCTCGCGGTTGGGAGTTGCTTCGCGTGGAGAGAGGTAAGGTTATTTTTAACTACAAATTATAAGTAAGTGGTCATGTTTGAGGGTATAATCGAACTTTGTAGTGTTTTATGGTGTATGTATTAATAGTTTAAGTAGCGTTTGGGTGTAAAGTCTCCGTTATAGATGTGTTGTGCTTTTTTTACTTCAAGTCTTATTTTAAGTGTTCGGAAATGTCTTCTTACATGCTTAATGTTAATTGTTAGTATATTTACAAATGTGAAGGGGGTATTTGTGGGTGGGTTTCGTTATGTATGTTATTTTACAGGTTTCGGTTCCTCGCATGAAAACTACATGGAAGGAAGCGTGTTTTTTAACGGAGAAACAAATGTTTAAGTTATTATGCTTATATTTTGTCATTTATCTCCTATTTTTCGTGTTTGCCAGGAGCGGTTTTAACACTATTTAAACCTTTTTCGGGTTTTTTTGAGGGTTTCGATTCGGATTGATACATTGATATGCGTGACCGTTTTTTTTAAATTGTGTGTATATAACTTTAAATACTAAAGTGTCCACACTACTGTTTTCGGGATTTCCTGGAGCGTTTTTTTACGTTTTACACTTTATTTTCGGGTTTTTGAGGGTTTCCCATATTGGAATAGTAAGATATTGGATTGGATTGTATGGGTTGCTTTTTCCTTGATTGCGTCTCTCATCTCCAAAAATTGTAAGTATTTATTTTACAATTTTGATTGGGTGGGAAATGTCGATTTTTAATGTTATGTGTATGTGTGAATAAATTATAAACATTGCATATTTGTTACGAATTTTTTTACATAATTTTCATAAATTTGTCAAACAAATATGTTTTATTTATAATTGATTATATATGTTTATGACATGTAAATTTTACTATTATTGTAAGAAGACATTCGTATATTTAGTTTACATTTTTATAGTAGACTTTTTGCTATTATTGCCAGGTATTCTAATCCTCTAGTTGTAGGGTATAGTGTGACTTGACTTTGAAGTAGTCGGAACATTTGTTTTGTTTGTTTAGTGAGTTTTGGACCTATTTGTGACACTGATTGTTCCATTCTTAGTTCCTGATAGCTTTGTTCTTTTTTCAAAGCTTCTAGAAGGTTATGGAATGTGGGTTTGCCTCTGTTTGTAGTTGCTTGGAAAGCATTATGCCACCCTTCTACACTGTTGTTGGTTTTAGCCTCTTGGTTTAAAGTACTAAGATAGACATTCCACCAAGGGATTTGGAATTTGGGCTGGCGTCGATGTCCAGATCTGTGCAACCTTCCCACCCAAGTGTCTTCAAAATAGTCCAGCAATGGGGTTAGTTTATCCTCATTCCTCTTGTAATATGCGCTGTCAATTAATAAATTGTAATGTTCAGCTACATCTGTAACAGGGACGTAGGCCAGGGCTATTAACTTTTTAACTTGATAGGCAAAGGTGCTATCTGTAGAGTATAGTATACTTAAAGTAGATTTTTGGAGATGCCTCCATATAGTCTGATTAAAATGATAATAGCAACCCTGGATTGCTGTGTGGGGAAATGTTCTCAAAATGCTATTAATCATAGCTAATTCGAAATCAATAATTATTTTTTCAGGAAAATAATTATTGATTTCCGTTTTGAGAACATTTAATATTTCGGTGTAAGTTGTTTGCTGTTTGTTGGGTAGCAAACAGTAAATGAAAGGTATGTTAGAATTATGGTATAAACCGTGGATGGAATACAGTTGATAAAAAGGTTTTGGGCAGGGTTTAAATGTTCCATCCATCATCCATTGGGGACACTGTTGGATTTTACGTAAATTACTTGCAGTTGCAAACATAATTATTCTGTTTGTACTGCTTTCATTATCAAAAAGAATACATTTATCTTTATTGTGTGTGATGGCCATTTCTGGTGAAATAATAATTTCCTCAAAACTTGTTGGGTTGGGTTGGGTTGTGCTAGTGAGTCGTTTAGTGCGTGCAATTGTGCGTTTCAGGGAGTCAATAGAGGGTAGTTGACCTGAAGCATGGGCTGGGACTTTTACCAGTTCTTCTTTAAGGATTTGTGTGGTTGGTTTGTCACTTTGTGTGCTAGCACTTTTAATACTTTCTAAAGCATCTCTAATTTCAATTTCTGTGACATTTGGGGGATGATTGTGTTCCCTAGTAAATAGCACATTAGTTTCCTCAGTAGTGGCCCTCCCATAACATTTGTTGGAGTAGTATTTGGTACACTTCCAAAAAACCTTTCTACCACTTTGTCTTTCCTGATTATACACATAACCCATGTAGCATAATAGTAATTTATTTTTCTGAGACATGACAAATTCTGCACCTTCAGTCATTTTGATTTACTTGTTCTAGGAAAGAGTAGAAAGAAACAAAATCAGAACACATTTTTTTACTTTTGTGGTGCTAACATCATTATTGATGCATTTATACTTACAGTTAATCAAAGTAGTAGTCACAGAAGCAGAAATGTCTTTTAAAGGATGTTCTTGTATGTATGTCTTTATTTGCTGTTGGTATGAAAATATAGAAAAGCAACGTTAATGTTTACACATAACAAACGTATTTCCTACTCAAAAGCAGTTGTCATTTTTGCTTACTAGTGCATTTGATGTAAACATTACATATACTTACTTGTTTAAATAGTAGAGTAGTAGTAATTGCTGGACTACATCAAATTAGTACAGGTCTGATCTGTAGAGTAGATAGAAGAAAAAAAAGCAAAATATTATAATTTTTATATTGAACCGTTTGGAAATGGAACAGATTTAAAAGTATACTCACTTCTAAATATGTCGTTTTCTTTGTTGTAGGTAGAATAGCTGTATGATGTATTCAGAATATCTGTAGAGGAAATATAAAATAGATAACATGTTGTTAAGAACATAGTCTGTGTTATTTTCGGCAGTTTTTGAGAAATGACAAGTATACTTACATTTTTTACAAGGGTATTCTTGTATATTGGTATATTTTGTGTTGGATGTTTTCATATGATATGTAGAATAGATGTATGATGTTTTCAGAATATCTGTAGAGGCAATTCAAAATATATAACATGGTGTTAAGAATATAGTTAGCGTTTTTTGTGCTCACTTTTAGACAAATTACAAACAATTATACTTACATTTTTTAGAAGGGTACTCTTGTGTTTTGGTATAGTTGATGTTGGATCTTTCAAATGATCTATAGGGAAGATGTAAAAAGCAAGATATGTTGATTCGAAATGTGCAATAATGTAATTGGCTGTTTTATAACAAACACATCTATACTTACATGTGTAATTAGTGTAGTTTTATCCTTTTTGCTGTAGAAATAGGACAATCTCAGTATATCTGTAAAGATAATGTTTTTAAAAATTAAATACTCTTGTAAATTAGTGTTTAAAAACAGCAGTTGGTGTATAACAGAGCATTATTATATACTTACTATCTGATTTTGCACGTGAAGAAATATGACCATGTAATAGGAATTGTGTTGGAGTAGTTTCTATCAGAAAAGTAGGAAGAGATGAAAATAAAATAAGTGTAAGACTTAGGAGATGTAAGGAAAATAGTGCACTTCTAATTTAGATTTCTACAAAAATGCTGTGTTACTTACTTGATTAATTAGCTAGTGAGCTGGATCTTTAAAGATGTTTATTCTGCAACAAAATCTTCAGAGTGTTGGCATCTACTTTCCAGAGAGGTAGCAGCAACAAATGGTAGAATGCATGTATCCCTTTTATAGTATATGTGTTATGTGTGCTTTGATTGGATTGGTTGTAGGATGTAAGGAAGCATTGTATAGGCTAGTTTGAATTTTTTTTAGTTAATTGGAGTGTTTGTTGATGTGAGAATGGTGGTATGTGGTGATTCCCGCATTAAAGCAGGTTCGTGTTTAAATTAAATATATTTTTATGTGAAAATAAGTAATGAAAATGTTAGTTAAATGCAAAGAATATGTAGAAAATGATAAAATGCATGTAATAGAATGTATAGTAAATGTGGATTAATAGTAATTTTATGTAAGTAACAGGTATTATATGTGAAATGTATTTTGTATAGAGAAATGACTTTTATTGATGATAAAGATGGTATTTTAGAAATGAAAGTGTACAAACATGAACTCGATATTTTTTTTTTTACGATATTTTGGTAGTCTATATTTTTGTAGTCGATATTTTTGTAGTGTTAGGGCTAATTTCATGTCCAACGATATATTTGTAGTCGATATTTATTGAAGCGATATTTATGTATTCGATATAGTTAGTACTCGATATTTTTTACTCGATATTTTTGTAATTTGTGTAATAAGTATAGAAAGTCGATATTTTTGTCGTCGATAATTTTTCAACGATATTTTGGTAAGTCGATAATGTGACCGTCGATAATATTTCAGTGATCCACCGTCTTCAGATGAGGGGACCGACCTGGTGGGCTACTTGCAGGACCTGTTCCGGGACCTTCTAGGAGAGGCCGCGGACTTTCCGATTCGCATTGATAGGGCCCACAGAGTCGGCCGACAGCGACAGTCGGCGGCACCTCCGCCAGATATCTTGGCCTACCTTCCTGACTTTCCGATGAAGGAGCGCATCATGTCCGAGGCCTGCAGGAAACAACCACTGACGTTTGGAGAGCGACCTGTGGCGCTGTATCAGGACCTGTCTACCATCACATTGCAGAAACGCAGGTCCTTCAAGATTGCGACTGATTTCCTGCGTGAGCACGAGACGCCGTACTCCTGGGGGCATCCCTTTCGTTTGATATTTCTTTGGAACGGGGTGCTGCACCAGCTGCGCTCCTTGCAGGATATTTGCGGAGTCTTGGGGCTCACAGCTACGGAAGAGGATGGAGCGACGCCGTCTTGGAGGCGCTCGGATAGAGGGGGACGACGAAGGTCGGCGAGAAGAAGATCGGCGGCGAGCACTGGGCGGCCTGACTCGCCTACCATCAGAGCGGACATGGCCAGTGCCCTGAGAGAAGCGGCCAGGGATTCAGCTGCCTTGAACGGTGTGGCCTTGACGGCCTAAACTCACTCCGGGGGGAGGTGGACATAGCTTCTTCGGTGCCAGGTTCGGGGGTTGGAGGGAGGGTCGGGGGGGAGCGGGAGAAGCGAGTGGCCGGACGTCCACTTTTGGTACTTTCTGCAGACTTGTCCGTTTTGGGGCATGACTGGGACAATGGGTTATTTGAGTTGGTATTTGGCTAGTTGCCATTGGTTCGTTTGGGGTGGGGTTGGGTGTTGTTCTGGGGTTGGGAAAGAACCGTCCGATGTTTCCTGTGTACACACTTGGCCTAACTCTGCCTGTCCTGCGCTGCTGCCCTGCGCCCCTCCCCCTCCGGTTGCCTGCCCGCGACATAGCGTCTCCGGCCTCTGGGAGATATGTCGTCCCTGAAGGTGGTGACCCTTAATGTTAGGGGCCTGAATAATCCTGTTAAGCGTAGGGCGATTTTGTCTCTGCTAGAGGGGACGCAAGCTGATATATGCCTCCTGCAAGAAACCCATTTGCTGTCCCGCGACTGCCATAGAATGCGCTCTGCCAGGTTTCCCACCAAGTTTTTCTCCTCTGCTGCGTCCAAAACTGCGGGGGTGGCTATTCTGTTAGCGAGCTCCTTTAAGGGGGAGGTGTTGTATAAATTTGCTGAACAAAAGGGGAGGCTTTTGGCATACCGCCTCCGCCTGGGGGGCATATAGTTTACCATTGGCTCCTTATATAGCCCGAATGACCATCAGGAACGCTTTTTGGATTCAGTGCTGGTGGATGTAACTGCTTCCCCCGATCGTCATGTCATACTAGGGGGTGACTTGAATATAGTCTTTGATTCCGCAGTAGACAGGTCGGCGCAGCGGTTCCCGCAGACTGGGGAACTTTCCCAGGCCGGGAAGGCCCGTATTGCCGACATGGATTTGCATGACCGTTGGCGCACCCTCCACCCTGCACATAGGGATTACTCCTATTATTCGCATGCGCACCGGACCTACGCACGGTTGGACTACTTTTTGGTTAGTGGACCGATGCGTGCCGCTGCTACGGCGGCGGACATTGGGGTCCTGACACTGTCTGATCATTCGCCGGTCGTGGGTGAGTTTGCGTGGCCGGCGTCCTCCCCCTCTCGGGGGGTGTGGCGCCTTAGGGACACCCTTCTGCACAAGAAGACAGTGGTAAAACACATTGAGGAGGCAATACGGGACTACCAGGCACACAACAGTAACTCAGACACCTCGCTGGCGACACAGTGGGCGGCGCTGAAGGCAGTCCTCAGGGGGGAATTTATCTCCATCTCCTCGGCAGAAAACAGGGAGCGGCAAAGGAAGAGGGAGGAGCTGACTTCCCAGGTCAGGGAGCTCGAACGGGTCCACCGCCGTACGAGTGCTCCAAGGGTTTGGAGGCAGTTGAAGGCTGCCAGGAAGTTACTGTCGGCGCTGGACATGGACAGGGCGGAATACGCAGCGTTACGTTTGAAGCATGCATTTTACACAGGGGGGGATAGGTGTGGCAAACTCTTGGCGCATAGGCTCCGAGTCGCGCAACAGCGAAACGTAGTGAAGGAACTCTTGGGTGCGGACGGGGTGGCTGTCTCGGGTGACGCGGAGGTGGCGGAAGCCTTCTGTGGTTTCTATGAGGCGCTGTACACCGGGGAGCCCTCCTCCCCGCGGGAAACCGTGGACTATCTGGAGTCTGTGACCCTTCCGGCGCTAGACTCCGCTCAGGCGGAATATCTTGAGCGCGATATCCACGTTGAGGAGGTGATTTCCGCAATAGCCAGACTTAAGCACGGGAAAGCCCCGGGCCCGGACGGTTACACGTCCCTGTTTTACAAAACCTTTTGCCCGGTTGTGGCCCCTATCCTCGCTCGGCTGTTTAACTCCCTCTCCGAATCGGGAGCCATCCCGCCGGATCTCCTGAGAGCGACGGTTTTGGTGATCCCGAAGCCGGGGAAGGATCGGGCCTTATGCGGCTCATATAGGCCCATCTCGCTCCTGAATGTCGACCTCAAGTTGTACACGGGGATTCTGGCGTCCAGGCTGGCCCTGCACCTCCCGGGTCTGGTTGAGGCCGACCAGGCTGGCTTTGTGCCCGGCAGACAAACTGTCGACAAAACCAAGCGCGTGACGCACATTCTGGAGAAGGCTTCACGGATCCCGGGCGAGCGGATGCTGCTGGCGGTGGATGCCGAGAAGGCCTTCGACAGAGTTCACTGGCCTTACCTCGAGCAGGTGCTCAAAAAACTGGGCATCGGTGATAAATTCTGCTCGATGGTTTTCAACTGCTACAGGCGCCCTTCCGCGGTGGTGAGGGTCAATGGGTGCAGCTCCCGTAGTTTTGCAATCGAGCGCAGCACGAGGCAGGGGTGCCCCCTTTCCCCACTCCTCTTTGCTCTTTACATGGAGCCGTTTGCCCAGAGGATCCGTCAAAACCCGGACGCAATCGGGATCGAGATGGGGTAGTATGTTCACGCGGTCAGCCTCTATGCGGATGACGTCCTGCTGACCCTGGATGACCCCAGAAGATCCCTTCCCGCCTGCATCCACGAGTTGGATGCTTTTTCACGTGTGGCCGGTTTCAAAATGAACATGGGCCAGTCAGTGGCTTTAGACGTGTCCCTGGCTGCGGACACTAGACGGGACCTTCAGCGGCTCTTCCCCATGCAGTGGTCATCGTCCCTGGTGCCATACTTGGGGATTCTGCTGGCGCCGACGTTGCCAGCGATGGTAACAGCTAATTACGCCTCTCTCAGTAAGAAGATCAAGGAGGAACTTGGCCGCTGGGGCAAGGGCCTGTTGTTCTGGCTTGGCAGGATTGCGGCGGTCAAGATGACGGTTCTGCCCCAGATCCTATATCTTTTCCGAGCCTTGCCGCTCCAGCCTCCAGTGGGTTGGATCAGGCAGACGCAAGCTGACATCGCACGCTTTGTCTGGCAAGGCCGCAAGCCGCAAGCCGCGGATGAAGAGAGTTCTCTCCACGCTTGCTCCGGAGGCGGGGGGCCTTGGTATTCCGGACCTCTGGAAATACTTTCAGGCGGCGCAGTTGCGATACCTTGTGGAGTGGAGCAGGTGGGAATCCGATAAGCACTGGCTCTTTCAGGACCAGGCCCTCCAGGAAGTTCCATTCTTGCGCCGAGTTCACCGCCCCCCCAACCTTTATGCTTCCTTTGTCACAAGGGTCCCCCTGAGGGTGTGGGACACGGTTTGCGAGACCCGGGACCTTACCACGTTCCCCTCGCCGTTTACGCCCATAGTGGATAATCCCGATTTCTCCCCAGGGATGGAGCCGGGCGCTTTCTCCCATTGGCGGTTGGCGGGCTGCCGAGCGCTTTTTCAGATTTATGGGTCGGAGGGGGTGGTCCCCTTTCAGCAACTTCAACAGGAGTTCCGCCTGACGGAATCGGATAGATTGCGATATATGCAGGTCCGGCACTGGGCGCTTCAACCCCAGGTGCGGGACACCGCTGATCGTCAGATAACACCATATGAGCGGTGGCTGGTGACCCGCGCCTCGGATGCTAAACTGATCACTGATCTTTACAAGTTCTTACAGCCCCCTCCGTTTCACTATTATAATCCGGGCAGGGAACGATGGCACAGGGAATTGGGTAGGACACTTAGCCACAGGGAGTGGGACCAGATTGCACACCGGGCAAGACATTCAGCGTATCACACTGGCCTCACTGAGACATTCACCAAGGTGTCCACGTACTGGTATTACACCCCAGAGAGACTACACAAGATGAACAGGCATATTGAGAAGGAGTGCTGGAGAGGTTGTGGTCAGGTGGGGACCCTTTCGCACATTCTTTGGGATTGCCCCTTGTTGGCCGCGTATTGGAAGGAGGTTCTAGATGAGGTGGATACGCATTTTGAAATTGAGTTACCGCGCTTTCCGGCGTATGTATTGCTGGGCCTTCCTAATGGTCTGATGTACCCGCTGAAGTCCCGTAGGGGCAGGCAAATCGCGATTGCGCTGGGCTCAGCGGTTCAGAACATCCTCATCCACTGGCGCACTACCACGGTCCCCTCCATCACTGGCTGGTTGCACAGGCTTTGGCATGTGCTAGGTATGGAAAAATTGTCACTCACGGTAGTGGGGGAGATAGACCAATTTGATGAGCTGTGGCAACCCTTTCGGGCATTATTAACTACTGAATTTCGGGAACTCACCTGTCCGAGGTACCTCGGGCTCCTAAGGTTGACGCCACCGGTGATTCCGGCAGACTAGGGGGGTAGAGGGGCTGGGTTCCTGGAGGGGGGGGGGGGTGCGGTGGGGGGCAGGTAGTGTTCCTAGCGGTACATTGGATGGGGGGGTGGGGGAGTTGAGGTGTTTGGGGGGGTTCTAGGGGATGGTGGGTTGGGTTTCTTTGTGTTACTACTTATTATTTTCAATGCTCAGACTGATGGTGTTGACTATGCTCGGAATGGAGGTATTGCTCATATTTAGCCTTTTTCACTTGCTGTTGCTTCCTTTTTCACAGCGGCCTAGTCCACCGTCGCACTCGTAATATCATGCTTATTTTCTTTGCTGTAATGTATGTAACCCTAACCTCCTGTTCCCTCTCCCTATGTTTTTGTCTTAATAAAATGCTTTAAACCTAAAATCTATTTCTTTCCCTGAGAAAGCCGGGTCTGAAACCTTGCTGTTAACACCGAAATGTTCTTTAAAACTGGCTGAAAAAACAATACATGGATTCCCCGATTCACCGTCCAGCTGTGCTGCCCTCTAGGCCTGATCCATTTGCCATTTTGTGTGAGTTATTCTCCCTCCTTATTTTATCTTCTTCACTCACATTCCCTCAGTACTCTATCCATTACCAGTAATCTTTGGTTAGGCCTCTGCATCAGTCTGCTCACCCTCGAACTATTGGATATCTTGAAGCTAGAATCCCCACACCTAGATTGGAGTAATGTGTAGGACTAATGATTCTAGTAGTATTATTAGTCTGAGAGGCCAAGTCTGCTACATGATTCAGATAAAGTTGTTTTTGAACTTCTGGTTTGCTTCTTCTTTAATGTTGTAAGGTATCACACACATTCAGGTGGGACAGTATGCTTAGGAATTTTGACAACTGGATTTGCTGTCAACACGGCTTTTTCCAGATTGCAAGTTCTATTTTCACTGCTGGGGTGTACTTTCTTATTTCATGTAAGTTTAAAAGTTTTTTGCATATCTCACATCTACGCTGAACTCCAATCTCTGTGGCATTTTTTACTGTAGGAGCATTCAGTTTACCCATAAACAAGCTTTTCTGCTGGAGAAATATTTATGACTGCTAAGCCAATCACACAGAACTGATGTTTTAACGTTATATTTTGAAGCTTATTGACAACAAGACCCATCTTTATTTTGTTAAATATCCTCTCTCGGCTCACCAAACCCTTAATACAAGACAAGATCAGGCTTTGTTTGCTATCAGTCTCCTGTAACTGGAATACTGGTATTCTCAGTGTTTGCTTCATTCACGCCTTGCAAGTCTGTTTTGACCATCAGAAGTTGGTTAGAGGAAAAGAGAGACAAGGGATATTGTTGTATATGAATTTAGGACCCTAGTGTAATTTTCCTGATTCATGCCCATATATAGGTGTAAATCACCCTATCCTTATATAGGCATAGAAATCATAACCATATTTGGACTTAGCCAACGCAGTCCAAATACGGCATGGCTACTTCCACTAGATCCGAAAATCCACAACGATTTCTTGGAAAAACCCGCCTTCAGCAGACAGGAACTTCCCCTTGCTTGAATATTGATTTATCCAAGAACTCATGAAGTTTTCAAAGAACTGAGTCTTTGATGACGTTATTATGTCCAACCTTACGTCAAACTAGGCACCTTCAAGGTATAAATATGCCTACACTTGCCCAGACAAACACATGGTGTTTGGAGCAGTTAGACTATCTTCTTGCCCGACGCATCTATCTGCAGCAAGTGCCCAAGGAAGCTGACCCTCCAGCAGATGCACTGAGAGAGACGCTGTCTTTTCTCTGGCCGAGAAATCCAGCTCCAGTGTTTCCAAGCTACCCTTGCGGGTTGTTGGGAAAGTGAGTCCTGAGAGATAGATACCAGACCTCCTTCATTCAAAAACCAAGGTACGGAGCTGATTAGACCCTTAGAGAATTCTTGGATAGATTCTTGGCGAAAGGGCTACACCTCACTTACTTCTTCCCTTGTACTAGACCTAGGTTAGGTACACCAGGGTAGGAGTATTTTAGAAGCACCAATTGAGTACTTTTAGTCTTTATTTATTAATGTATGTATTCTATGTATCTTATGGTTTAGAAACCATATCATGCTTTACAGTATTATTTTATAATACTCTTCGTACTGTACGCATTGTACTTTGCAACCAGTATAGCGATTGTAGCAGTTCATTTCCTCTGCATGAGAAAGAAGACTAATCAATAAATGCTTTTATTGAAAACGCCTGTCTCTTTATCACTCTACACCTCTGGTGAAATGAAGCATGCACGATTGACTGAGTAAAATAACTATCTATGGTTTCCGCGACTCTAGAGATACATTTCTTATTCTGGGGAAACAAAGTTGTCATGTTTTAAGCGGTTATCAGAAACTAATCTCTTCTTGTGTATTCAAGAACGTTTCTAGTGATCTCTGAGCTAGCTGGCACTCACAATTAAGTCTAATATATTCGATAGAGACTTAGTAGACATAAGTCCTATGTCAGATCTATAGGATATGTTATTCCAATGCGCAGAGCCTATTGGGAATGTAGGAACTACACTACAATATGAAACATATAAGTAATTAGAAGCTGGGAAATTGACAGAAAAAAACATTTGTACGTTCCAACATATCTTTAGGGCCACTTGCACTTTCATCCTTTCTTGGATTCAGAGCCTTTAGCTCATTTTCATCTTTACCTACCAATACCATTAATTGTTCTTGCTACACAGCACACACAATAAGGAATAAAGGAATCTGTTGGCCTAAACATACCCTGGCCAAATCCTGCATCTTAGCCCACCATCTTTGTTCAGAAAAAACCCTAGCTGTCTTCTTGAAAATCTACTTGTATCACCGTCAATGTGGCACAAGAGTGTATCTTGCTTTGCTAATGCTGCCAAACTAAGCTCCATCTTGGTATACTACAATTTTACTAGGCTGATCTTCCACCATGGACATACAGTTTTAGTTCTGAAAAATGAAATTTTGCTTCACAGGTCCTGTGACTGAACCCTCCAATACCCAGTCTACACATTCTAAAGATGCAAAAGTGCTCACAGTTTCTCAGGAGAGTTCCATCATCCTTACACTTGATTTTCACACATCAGCCCCATGCTGTGAGCACAGGGAGGAAGAAATACAAACAAGAACTCTGCTTACCCGTGGACCCGATGAGCACTGTGTATGAGCTATACAGCTACAAGAGGACGTATAGTGTCTCCAAGAGAGATGGCTTATGTCCTCCTCCAGAAAGTCTGGCACTATTCAGGTATACTTAATATGAGGGTCTAAGCAGCCGGCAGGCTAGGAAATAAGGCCTTTTCCAACAAGGGCATACTAAGAGGATAAGCATTACAATTTGTGAAGTGTTGTCATCCTTTGGAAATACATGAATCGCATATTTCAGATTCTTGGTATCCTTTTACTTCGCAAACACACTAGGCAATTATATGATGTGGCTTTAATAATGAGGTGTGAACTAGTGTATCTTCCACCTTCTTGGAGATATGAATTTCAAGGCAGCCAGCTTAATCATTTTGATAATTTTTAATGGATTCTAATACTTAGTACTTAGGAAAGAATGTATACTTCCTAAGAGGCAACAGTAAGTTTTGGGAAGATAACCACACTATATCTGGTATGGCATAGACTGGGTCTTCCTTCACATCTTACCTGCTTGTTTTTTGCCTTTTTTGTTTTATCCTCCAAACATTTTCTAATGCAATAGCAGGAGTTTCCAACAAATTGTATATTAGTTTTGCAACAGCTGAATCGTTATCTTGTTGTCTGACATCAGCAAGTATTCTATTATGGAAACTAAAGAGCAAGAAAAAGGGAAATATATGGTGAGTATTTTGTGGCAACTTCTGAGTTAATAGAAAATAGACTCCAAATATTGATAGTTATTCTTCAACAGTTTCATTCATGCATGCCGTTTGTCTCTGGACTGTGGATGATAACCTCAAGATAAGACTCTGTGGTTTCCTAGCTTTTTGAATAAGACTAAACAACAGTATGATATTTATTAAGATCTTCTGTTGGAAACAGTCTTTGTGGGTAGTACCTGTAAACCCAAAATATCCTTAAAGAAAAAATAAGGTATTTATTTTACATAAGCTACATTAGGTATAGATGTCAAATGTAATGGTTTAGTGAACACATTGAGGGTATCCATTATTAACAGAAAGTGGCAATTCTACAATTTAATTTATAAAAATATTTTGCCAAGGAAAGGCAGGTATTTTTAATGACTGTTCTCTTTAATCAAACACTTTTTGCTTGAGGTCACACCCTGCAGGAGTGTACATACCTTTAATATATTTTGTGAGTGCAGGTGATCAGAATTGTCTTTTGAGAAATGTAATGTTTACCTTAGTGCCTTTATGTCCTCGTCATAAAAAATTATGGTATAGAAAGATGGATTTAGTATGTATAGGTAAGGAGAGAATATATAGGTTGTTGTGAAAAAAGACAACAAAAAGAATTCCTCTGTAATAGGGATGAATTTCTGTATCCTTTTGAGTATCTTGTTTTACCACCTTAAGAAAACGCTCAAAAAGGATGAAAATTGCCAGGTTGAAAGGTGGTAATAATAGGCGGATTTAGGTCTTCTTTTAAAGAGCAGGAATGTGATAACACATCTGCTAATGCATTACCATAAACAGGAATATAGTTAAATGGGAAATTAAACTGAATTAAGACTTAAGGTCACAATGCTTATTTGCTATTTGCTATTTCTTTCCTTAGCTTATTCAAGAATTCTTGATTTATGGGCCCAGTTCTGCATGTGACCACATTACACGTTCTCAGTAACTGATGGCACAATTTTTAAAGGCCTGCTGAATGCCTAGCAGTGCCTTTTTAATAAGTACACAATATCATTCACTTTTTTAAATGACTCAAGTAGATTGCAACAGAGTACTCTTTCTTTTTTTCAGTCTTCTATGGCATAACAGCTCCTATTCCTCTAATAGAAATGTCAGATTTTAAATAGAAGGGCTTTTCTGTGTCAAGTTCTTGCATGACTGATGATTGTACAAACCCTTGTTACTGGAAAGTTGTGTCTGCTTTCTTTGTCCAGTTTTCTATTCTGTAAATAATTCTTCCTGAACCATCTGTAAAAGTTAGAGAATCCTATGAAGCGTTGTTTTTCATTCCCAGTTAAATGGGGGGAAGTCATTGCAAAACGGCATATATTTTCTGCAGAACCATGGTTATTGTTTTCATGGACAGCACAAACCTATGGAATTCCGCTGAAGCTTGGTCAAGTGTACATTTCTGGTGTTTGGATAACAACTGGTGTGTTTAGATCTATGTTATTTTAAATAGTCCATATAAATCTGCTACTAAATTCATCAAACTCAATTTTATCAGGGAGGCTAACCGCTAGAGAGGTCTACCTCGAAGCTGGGGAACCGGGTTAGAGTCCCGGTAGGGACGCTCATCGTCTTGTGATTCTGGGCAAATCACTTAATTTACCCGTGCCTAACAAAAAATGAATGTGTCCTCTGTAATGCAACTGGTGCTCATGTAAAGCGCTCTGATATCTTTGGGTCGAGTTTGCTCTATTTAAACAAAAAACTAAAATTTATTAGCACATTACATCAAGTGGGTTTCACTATTTTTCCCAAAGTAAACATGAAACTGATACATGGGATTTCATGCAATGTAAATAGTTTTGTGTCTTTAATATTATAGGTGCCTTTAAGAACTACTAAAACTCAAACTGGGCTCATCTGTACTATTTTCTCCAGTATTACTAATGCACTACTGAACATACTACAAATAAGACTACAAGCAACAGTACTATAAGGATCACTACTTCTACTAGTACTACTACCACTACTATAATCTCTCCCAGTACTACTACTCTAGGTCCAACATGTGGTGTATAAGATACAATTGCTAGTGCTACTAAAATAACTACTATACCTGCTTTTACTGTTATTACTACTACAACTATGATTACTACTACTACTCATTGAAATAATGACTGTTAAATGTAACACAAGCATTTCATCGCTGCAAACACTGTATAAAAAACCATCATTATTATGAAACATGCACAACGATATATTACTAAAAGCTACTTCTACTGCTACATCTACTTATGATACTATTGCTCATTCCTAATTACCCTACTACCATGTTAAATACTACTACCAAGGTTACAATATTTTTATACTGTTCCCAAAATCTCTCTTATCTACCTCTGGAACTATTGAATCAAATCCATCAAATGCAGACACATCAACAAAACTCATTTCACATAACAGTCTCTGACATTCAGCACAATTCATAAACAACAACACATCGTTAATGCATAAAGTCTTTTAATGTCATTTTCTTGAAGAGCTAGTTAGAAGGAAACTTACAGTGTACATGAACAATCATTTTAATTAGATGATTTTTATCATTAAAAAAACACATGTAAAATCAATTACATGTTTTAGTAACAAAGTAATGATCATTCAAATCGAGACATCAAGGCAAGATTTTCTTAACCAAAAAATGGGTGTGAGTTAAAATGCAATAATAAACATTAAATTATGTAGAAAATCTGCATCCTCTGCCTCTATTTTTTAATCTCCAAAAATCTTGCACCTTTGTCTGTCCATTTCACCTACATGAAAAGAAAAAAACACAATATATGTAAATGTCAAAATATTTTAAATAAATCTAATTCATTGATCATGACTTCACTTGCTTATTAAAATATGTTCGTATTCTTAATTATGCAGCAGGGCAGATGTCCTTTATATTTTTCCCTATATTCTTGATGTAAACTGGCAGTAAAAAGGTGTGGAAAACAATATTTTCATGAGTTTAAATTAATCAACATAATTTTGAAGTCATTCAATTTAACTCCATAAATCATTACCAGTCAATGAGGGAAATTGGAGGGCTAAAAAATCATTGTTTGTAGTCTTTTAAGGGATATTGTCAACGAGAAAATGTCAATGTGATTTGTGCTCAATGTCTTTGATGTCTATGACATGAAAAGATCTTGTGTTTATTACACATATACGCATTATTTTATTATGTTGGTTTGTAGAAGAAATTATGTGATTATTGCCAAGATACATAGGAATGCTATGGCTCAGCTCACTGGAATTACTGAGGAGCATTATTCTCTACTTATAATGTCCCAAAGAGGTATAAAACCCGGCTTTCTTCCAATCACCTTCCCTGGTTAAATACAATGCCTACCCACTGAACACAGCTAATCACATAGCTATTATCAACACTGGTCATAACTGTATCCAGGAAGCAGCATTCTTTTCTTTGGCTGACATAAATATTTATAAGAAAGCATGATATTCCTAGGATAAGAGAGGAAATTCTGGCTGAAATCGTGGGCGTAGAAAGTCAGAATCCCCAACCTGTGTGTGTCAACAATGTGCTTTGCCGTATTCTTTTCGCATTTAACTGCTGAATTTGCATGAGGGTTATGCAACGAGGTCAATTAAGGATGCAAGAATGATGAGGGGCCTCCATGAGATCAAATATGACTGTCTTGAATATTAGTTTTGTGCTATGATAAGCTGCAGGGTTATTCTTTCTTCTACTAACATCCAAAAGAGATGTAAGTTCTAACTATTGCTTCTACAAATTAGATGTGACTCTTTTCCCGACTGTCATGTTATTTAGCCTGACCCATTGAATTTCCTAAATACACATGAAGCTCTAGAGCAAACTTGAGTTTGTACAGGAAAGGTTCATATTCATGCAATAGATAGTAAGTAAACATGATGAAATCAAATTCCCTTTTTCCAATTCTTTTGCTGGATGGTTTTGGGTGAGACCCATGTTTTCTTCCTACCTGAAGTCAGGTGTTCTGATTTCTCTAGCTTCTTCGCAGTGTACCCAAAGGCCAATTCCTTAGATTACTTCTTCCAATAAAATAAAAGCACAACAATACGCTGCATTTTCGTAGTTTCTCATACTATATTAGAGTGGTTCTTGCTGTTCACAACTGTATGGCTTCTTCTTCTGACTAGCAGCCTCTTCTTCTGACTAGCGGATTTCTTGTAAACACTAAAGAGTTGAAAATTGGTTCTGTCTTTTCATCTTAGTTGCCTCTGTCAATCTAAATGACCATAGAGACTAGACAGATAAGGTATATGGTCTTTCATTCTCTCAATTCCATCCTTCAATTCATCATGAAAACCTCTTATGGAAAACGTAAATAAGGTGTCATCTGGCACCAGCTTCATATGCCAAAATTGTTAACTATATTTTTTCCAACCCTCTATGAGCTGAGTAATCTGTTTTCTTACCACTCAAATCTCTCTTTACAGGTAAATAGAAATTGTATGCCCTCATTCTCTTTCCCTGTTTTCTACAGGGCTGTAATCCTGTCCTTCAGCCCTCCCTCCCCCATTCTGTGCTGGTTATGGTGGACATAGAAGATAGACTAATGCTACCCTTTTTTTAGATTTGGCATGACAGAGCGGCTGTCTGGAAGAAGTACTGTTACCAGTTCTTTAAAATAAATCGTGTGGGTTTTGGTATTGAAGTTTTTCTCTTTCAACTCAAATATTATATATCTGAGAGGTACACTCAACCATCATACTCACCTTCACTTCTTTGTCGCCATATGCATTCTTTAGAGAAACAAATCTTTATTGATAAATTTTCACAATATTGGCAAAGCCAGTAGATCCGGATTTAACAGGCTAAACAGCATTTGCTTGCGCCCGTATTTGCAAGTGTCAGTACATCAAAGCCAGATCTATTGGGTTCACTAATGAGTAGCAATTAAAGGATATGCACTTCCCATATGTTACGTTTATTTTATAGAATTTCTAATGTTTTTATGTATTGTAAACATCTTTTTCCCTTTGTTTTTCCAGCTGGGTCCATGATTTGCGTCTGGAATTGGGGTGTTTAATTTTTTCTTTTTTTACAATCATCTGATTTTTATCAAAATATGTTCTCAACATTTTGAACATTCACCAAAATTGCGATCCTGTGGGTGTATAACTAGTGTTCCATTTTGAATTTAAACATAAATATTGTGTGTCTGAAAATGATATTAAAAATTAGTTCCAAGACCTGCAATGAAACAACCAGACAAAATGACCAAATTGTGGTACCATGTACTTTTGTCAGTTTTCTGTATTTTCTTCAGCATATGCTGTCCTTGTCCTTAAATACTTATGCAAAAATCACCAACAATATGGCTGCCCATATATATAGCGCCTAGACTCTCGGACACTGGTACATATGGTAATGTAAAAATGCAGGCACCCACTATCTGGAAGTGGCTGTTTGCTGCGGAGAAGTGCTGCTAGTTTCTCATTAGAAGTATTGCTCCAGTGCTGAGAACTGCTGGCACTCTGCCGTTCAAATTTAAATTAAAGTGTAGGTCTTCAATACCTTCCCATTCTCGGCGCTGCTGTTGGGCACAGGAACACTGTGTGCTGGTAGCAACAAGGTCACAAGTTTGACGAAGCTTTACAGTACACGTCACAAAAAGTGTTGGCTAATTTAAACTTGTTTTGTCCGTCGCAATGGCTGGCTGACTGCTGTTCAGTCAGGAGTCTTGGCAGTACTAGGAGTTGATAACTGATGATTTTGTGACCAGTCAGAATAATAGGTGAAGGATATATAGAAAACAACACTATTGAAGCGAACGTTAGGAATAAGTTTCACAACCTCCTTAACAGCAGCACCCCCCTATCAATTTTACTGAAACTGTGATGTGTTCATTTAGACTTAGTTGGTTTCCACCACTGTCAAATTCATAAGGGATTTGACCCATTCGTTAAATATATATAGAATTCTAAAAATACATTTCCTATGATTATCACGGTATTTTTTTCTACAAATTACAAAATAAAACTGTACTGGTCTGTGTCCTTTTCTTGGAGTCCTGGGTTATCCAGCAATTGCTGTACACATACGAAGTAAGTACTATCATTCACTACTGGTGTCCCAGTGTGCTAGATCTATAAACAGACCTCAGTCAACAGGCTAAAGTGACAGTGTCAGAGATACACCGATTTCATTAAGATATGATTTGCTTTGCCTCTGTCCTCCTGTATTAGCTCTGGGTGCACAGATAGACTACTCTGGGTTTGAGGCCCTGAAGCAGAGTATTCAGCATGAACACCCAAAGACTTTCTTTGCTTAAAAACCACCACCCAAGCAGGAACAAAGGTTCTACCCAAGTAAACAAGATGGTAGTTTTGAATTTAAAGGGAATTGTTAGAGCCTCTGTGTCCATGTAATGGAGTACTGGGGGTCCAGTAATCAGTGTTCAGTGGGGCCCAGAACAGAATGAAACAATTGAAGGACCCAAATTATACCAGTTTTTTTAAAGCTTGAGTGAGGAACAAAACATTTAGTGCACTGGAACACACAAAGCCAACTTATTGAAGTATCAAACTTTAGAGGCTTACGTCTCAAAATGGGCACAACATTGACTGAAGCCAACAGAACACAATAACAAGGCTTCAGGGGTTCAATGGGATCCGGCAACGCCATTCTTGGACAACAAATAGGTCCAGGCATGTGGCTCAGTATCTACTCTGCCCGAGGTGCTGCTTGGTTTGTTTTGGGTGATTTTTCTGGCCAGCTGGCTTTGTGCCTCCTGAGCAGTTGAGTGCGTGAAGATGACATATACATCGCTGAACCTTGTTCAGGCTGTCCTGGAGTCCGTCTTTGGTTCCTCTCCTCACTGACAAATCTAACCTCCCTTATTCTCGTCAGGACAAACATCAAGATGCTCCAGAGGTTAAGCCTAGTTCTTAACCTTCAGGCAGGACAGCAGAGGGCCTGTCCCTAGCAAACATCTACTCTTCACAGGTGAGCTGAGTCTCTTCAAAGCAGACATGAAGTTCCAGTTATTGGTTTGATGGAGCTAACTGTTATCCCACTTTGTGGTCTCCGATGGGAAACCAGGACTAGAGTGTTCGTTTTTTTAAGATTAGAATTTTTCATACCCCAATGAGCAAATGCTTTGTTGTATGTTTATGTTTTGTTATACTATTCCAAGGCTTTCTCATACAGGTTATCTAGAGATCAGGCTGGTCACATGTGAATGTTGATATATTTATTCTAGACAGACAGTACTGAGTTACTGGTCCTCAGTTGCTGTGCGACAAACAGCATCATAGGAAGAAGGTAAGGAGTCGACTTCACTGTGCCCAGGGGAAACCTGTCCTACCAGGAAAGGGTGAGGATTCTCTCAATCTCACCAGGTGCACCAAACAAGGCAGTCAAATGCAAAGACAGGCAAGATGTCACATCTACTGCGGGTTAGGACAGCCTACATCATCCTGGGCAACTTTAAGTGTCCCACAAAGACTGAGGGTGGGCGTAACTTGCATAATTCTGTGTAACGTAATCAGTTGTAATAATCTAAGCACTCTGCAAGATTCCACTTGAAATATGTGAGAAGAGAAGTTCTGCATTTAGCACTATTTCTTAAAGCAAAAATGCCCCCTTGCTTCCAAAACAGACGCAAGGATACATTTTGACTAAAAACAGTAATAAATGCAAGAAAACACAAATAGCGAGCAGCCTCACACATTCGCTAAAGGTGCTCTTGTGGTAGAATGTTTCCTCCAAATGAGTCTTAACTACGCAAGTAGGAGTCAAAGAGTAACATGGATTTACCAAAATTACTCTGATTACTTTAGTGCAAGCGACATTCTGCACAGGCCTAACATCTACCCAATGCAAGCACATGGATTCCTGACTGCACACACCCCACAAACATGAGGAAAGGTTTGTTATGAACTGCAATATTAATTTTCATTTGAGTTCAATTTTTTTATTTATTTATTTTTAATTACATGTGATATATGTTTTTGTATTAAGTGTTTGTTTTAGTTTGCATGTAATTATTGATATTGTTCAATGTTTAAAATTATTTAAATACTGTTTTTCTATATTTTAAAATATACACACTTGTGTTATTTGTATATTCATTTCACTAGCATAATTAAAATATCATATTAATGTTATGTTTTCTTCTTATATATGCTTGTTAATTGTAACTTTTAAGTTATTAATATTTGTAATGTTTTTTAGATGTTTAATTGGTTTTATATTTTAATGTATATAAACATGCATATTTAAATAAGTACTTTACATGAATGATTAAAATTATTTCTTGATTATATTTTGTATTTAAATTAACGCCATATAAAGATATATAGGAATATTTTTATATACTTACCATTTTTTATGATATTCTGTTCCATATTTTTTATAATATTTTGGTAGTTTACATACAAAGTATGTAAACTGAATGTTTTTGTGGACGATATTTTTGACACAATATTTTTGAGTGACGAAATTGTTGTTTTCAATATTCAGTCATACAACCGCTTCTGTGTGTTTGTGTGCACATGTGAGAACTAAAAATAACATCATAAATATTCAGCAAAAAACTGTCTTCATATAGCTTATAACTTAAGACCTTCGCATTTCCCAATAATAACAACATGAGATGGATTGTAAACATTAATAGGTATACTGTTCATCAACAGCGCCCTCACTTCATTGGGACATATCCAACCAATGACAGATAGTGTCCGCTACTTTTTAACCTATGTTTGAGCTATACAAATGCCCTAACCACACAAGTATACATACAAAAGGAGACTCTTGCGTGATGACCTCACCCCAAAAAACCAAACTGCATAGTAAAGGGAATGGGAGAACTGTCATTTTGTGTTTCTTTAAATGAAATTGTTATTATATTCGGTTAAATTAGAACAGTTGATTTCAGTAAAGGAAGTGGGAAACATTAATTATAAGAAAGAGTACTTTGACATGAAAATGAGCTGTTTATAGAACGGACATTTAAATTACACATACTGTAGACAGTTTCTTTTTTGGGGGGTATTATACAGAATAAAATACCCCTTGCATGTATATTTCAAAAAGAATGAACTGGTAAAAAAACGGTTCTGATGAAACGTTATCCGCCAGGGACTTTACACACACTTTTTCAAAAAGGACATTCCCAAGTTATAGATCCAACCTGGTGAATGAATTTCCTCTTCAAAGTTAGTCTCCAATTCCCTTGTTTTCAGGATCAAAATGATCATTTTATACTTGCTTTTTTTCCTTGCCTCCGCCACTCTACATCCTCTTCTGTGGTGCTCAGGTTCTGCCACTTCTCTCTTTTTATTCAACCCCGCCTCCTCTCTTCTTCCCTCTTGGTGAAACCCACGTTAATTTCTTACTCTTTATTCCCTGTGGTGCACTAGTACCTCTCCCCCACAAACACCCCTGTCCAGGCACACCAACATGCCCTCATTCTCTTTCCCTGTTTTCTACAGGGCTGTAGTCCTGTCCTTCAGCCCTCCTCCCCCATTCTGTGCTGGTTATGGTGGACATAGAAGATAGACTAATGCTACCCTTTTTTTTAGATTTGGCATGACAGAGCAGTTGTCTGGAAGAAGGACTGTTACTAGTTCTTTAATATAAATCGCGTGGGTTTTGGTATTGAAGTTTTTCTCTTTCAACTCGAATATTATATATCTGAGAGGTACACTCAATCATCATACTCACCTTCACTTCTTTGTCGCCATATGCATTCTTTAGAGAAACAATCTTTATTGATAAATTTTCACAATATTGGCAAAGCCAGTAGATCCGGATTTAACGGGCTAAACAACATTTGCTTGCGCCTGTATTTGCAAGCGTCAATATAAAGCCAGATCTATTGGGTTCACCAATGAGTACCAATTAAAGGATATGCACTTCCCATTTTTTACGTTTATTTTATTAAATTTTAATGTTTTTATGTATTGTAAACATCTTTTTCCCTTTGTTTTTCCTGCTGGTTCCATGATTCGATTCTGGAATTGGGGTGTTTATTTTTTTTATTTTTTACAATCATCTGATTATTTATCAAAATATGTTCTCAACATTTTGAACATTTACCAAAATTGCGATTCTGTGGCCTGTGGGCGTATAACTGATGTTCCCTTTTGAATTTAAACATAAATATTGTGTGTCAGAAAATGATATTAAAAATGAGTTCCAAGACCTGCAATGAAACAACCAGACAAAATGACCAAATTGTGGTACCATGTACTTTTGTCAGTTTTCTGTATTTTCTTCAGCATATGCTGTCCTCCTTAAATACTTATGCAAAAATCCACTAACAATATGGCTGCCCATAATATAGCGCCTAGACTCTCGGACACTGGTACATATGATAATGTAAAAATGCAGGCACCCACTATCTGGAAGTGGCTGTTTGCTGCTGAGAAGTGCTGCTAGTTTCTCATTAGAAGTATTGCTCCAGTGCTGAGAACTGCTAGCACTCTGCCGTTCAAATTTAAATTAAAGTGTAGGTCTTCAATACCTTCCCATTCACGGCGCTGCTGTTGGGCACAAGAACACTGTGTGCTGGTAGCAACAAGGCCACAGGTTTGACGAAGCTTTACAGTACACGTCACAAAAACTTGTTTTGTCTTCGCAATGGTTGGCGGACTGCTGTTCAGTCAGGAGTAGCAGTACAGTTACTAATAGCTACATAACATATGCTCTAAAAAAAGCACCATATGCTTGGTGCAGCACTGCTAAAGAAAAAAAGAATTTAAAAGAATTGTACAGGAGGCAAAGTATTCCTTCATGCTGGCATGTATACATCGCATAATGCAAAATTAGCTAGAGGCATACAAAATATATAAACACTGCATGTATTTCAGTAGTTCTTTAAATGTCATTAACTATATTTTAGAGTCTGTTTTCAAGTGTACGCTGTTACTGGCGCGGCTTAGGGTGCTAGGCAAATATATAGTTCAACAAAAAAGACTTAAAGACAAGGCCCATTTTCCCTATAACGTGCTGCTACTCTGTGCAACACTTGGTCTTATTTTTATTGTGATTTTACGACATATGCCTCACTTAACAACAAAAAATGCACATCATTATCTACGTCATAAAAAATATAAGAAGGTTAAGTAAATGAAATGTGAGTTTGTTGTTATTGAAAGTGCTCCGAAAAAGCTCGACCGTGGCAATGGGGGCTACATAGATAATAAGTACGCCATTTATATATTTGTACATGTTTTTGGTACAGTGTGCCTGCCGGTTCCATTTTTTACTACTGTAAAAGGTCATTGTTATTTTGGAACAACACTTAGCCTGCGCAACTGATTATGCAAAAGTGTTTTATCCCTTTACTGAAACGCTCCCTCTCACCTCGAGGTCCGGCCACTCCATCCTCGCGCACTGCGCATGCGGCCCACGGCTGGTCCTATTCCTGGCAAGCCTGCTTGTAAGATGAGTGAAGGAGCAGGTGGGGTAGAGAGAGTGAGATGGAAGGGAGGAGGGAGGGACAGAGAGGAGAGAGCACAGCCTCCCATCCCCGGGAAAACACACACACACTGCTCACTTTGACAGCAGGCAAGCCGGAGAGAGAGTGAGTCAGGCCCCCTGGTACCCTGCCCGGGCTGTGTCAGGGCTCACCTGCACGCGCGGTGGCCCGGCACCATGATGACCATGAACAGCAAGCAGGCCTTCTCCATGCACCCTGCCCTGCAGGAGCCCAAGTTCCCCAGCCTGCACCCCAGCAGCCAGGAGGCCATGCGCAGAGCCTGCCTGCAAACCCCTCAGGTATGTAGATCAGGCATAATTACTGCTCCGAAGCTGACTTTCTTTTTTTTTTTTCTTTGACAGGGACTAATGTTTTTTTCATGCAGAACAATCACAATTTCCCTTCCTTTCCTCTCCCCTTCCCTCCCTGCTCCCTCTGATCCACATGTCTACTCAAGCACGGGCTTCATATTAATTTTTATGACCTGAGCTTTTGAGGTGGGGGGGGAGAGAGAGAGACATCTCTGGCGCTGTGCTAGGAGGGAAAAAATGTTTTTTTGAATCCGGAGTTGACAGTATTCCCCACTGACTGCCATGTGTTCATCCTTTGCTTGCAGCTCCAGGGCAATATATTCGGGGGCTTTGATGAGGCTCTGCTGGCTGTGGACATCTCCTCCTCCCACCTCAAGAGCCACCCCACCTACCACACCATGAGCAGCGTGCCCTGCACCTCCAGCGCCTCCCCGGCCCCCCAGCAGCAGCACCACCACCACCACCCGGGCTTGGACGGCGACCTGCTCGAGCACATGTCTTCCGGCCTGTCCATGGGGGAGCACCACCACTCGCTGCTGCCCTCGCACCTGCACCACCACCACCACCTGGGCCACCTCCACATGGGGAACCCCCACCCGGGGCCCATGTCCTGCCTGGGCGACGTGGAGTCGGACCCCCGGGAGCTGGAGGCCTTCGCCGAGCGCTTCAAGCAGAGGCGGATCAAGCTGGGGGTCACCCAGGCCGACGTGGGCTCGGCGCTGGCCAACCTGAAGATCCCGGGGGTGGGCTCGCTCAGCCAGAGCACCATCTGCCGCTTCGAGTCGCTCACCCTCTCCCACAACAACATGATCGCCCTGAAGCCAGTGCTGCAGGCCTGGCTGGAGGAGGCCGAGGCGGCGCAGCGCGAGCGGCTGGCCAAGCCCGAGCCGCCCTGCTGCGGGGAGCGGCGCCGCAAGCGCACCTCCATCGCGGCGCCCGAGAAGCGCTCCCTCGAGGCCTACTTCGCCCTGCAGCCCCGGCCGTCGTCCGAGAAGATCGCCGCCATCGCCGAGAAGCTGGACCTCAAGAAGAACGTGGTGCGGGTCTGGTTCTGCAACCAGCGGCAGAAGCAGAAACGCATGAAGTACTCGGCGGTCCACTAACTCGGGAGGGGTTTCATAGACACCGAAGACAGACTCCGCTCTCAGAACCTCTTGCTAGGGTCACAATAATGAGACTCGAGACAGATAATTTAACACAGCGTCTATTCCTGAAGGATTTTAACAGACAGAAGACTGACCTTTTTTTAAAAACAAATACATCAACATGGAACTTTAAGAAAAGACAGACTTTCAGATGCCATGTATTACTGGAGGCAGACCGAGGACCTACCACTAACACCTAATTTATTATGGCTGGAATAGACACTACCAGATGTCTAGCTCCAAATGTATTGCGAGAGTACCCTAATAAAAGCCAGCCTTTTATCTGGAAGACATAGAAAGACAGACTTTTTCACAAGATCTTTATTACAAGGTGGACTTTATCAGGTAGACTGAATAGCGCTCAAGAATATAAATAGCGAAGACGGACTTTCAAAACACAGGTTGATATTAACAGAGAGGATAACGTGTTTATCATATAATCTATTACTGAGTGTCTGTAATGGACACCGAAGGCAGGCTTTTTTGCTCATAGAATATATTACTGAATGACATTAATAGAAGACAGACTTTTCTTACATGATGTATTCAAAAGAGCAGGTAATCTTTCATCTTCCACTAAATAGCAACAACGCAAAATATATTGTTTTTTCGCAAGAATTGTTTTCTGCAATTTTTCAACTATGTTGGAAATAAGGAGATAAGGAGATAGGAGGCACAGTTTTTACACCGCATCTCCTCCAAAGAGTAATTCTGCAGAAAAATAACTCACTTGTCACTTTTGAACCTTCAGGTACTGTAAAATTATTGCAAGGGGCTAATTCAGCGCCCTGCTAAACACCGAATGAACAGAGCTATACCACAATATAAAGAGTTTGTGAGTTGCCCCATGTTGGGCGCAAGTACTTTGTACAATCCTGTTGTATATTTTCATTCTGGCACTTTTTGTCTCCCTTTTCACTTTACTAATGCAGGACTACAAGAACGACGGGGCAACGCAAGCACAGGAAAGGGCGCGCACCCTACACCTGGCGTGTTTCATGTGTTATTTGTTTTTGTATAGCACTCAGCACAGCTTGGGGTCGCTTCTAAGCACTTTGGGGAAAAGAGTGGTTAAACAGAGGCAGGGAGGATGGTCATCTGTCAGAATGGCCCCCATTCTAGAGGCAGTGGTCGAGACAAGGTACGCAGGCAGAAAGCAAATTGCAACGTATTTGTTTTCAACCCTTTTCTGAATTTCCTCAAGTCCACTTCCTGGTGAAGAGGTAAGGGGAGAAACTTCCTCAGGGAAGAGGTGGGACCACTTCAGATCTCTGCATTTACAGTATTAAAGAGTATAAGTTGTAAAGATGCATCTAAATCTGAATAATAGATTATATAATGTAAAAGCTATGCCTGGAGTTACAGTATAAACCAATCGTTAAGATGTGTGAATAATGTATACAGATACTTAATGCTATTTTGAGAAAGTCACACGCAGTATAGTAAGTTTTCTCTTGTAGCTGGAGCAGCATCTGATGTCCTCTACCTGTTTCATATGTTTTGTTTCTCTTCGGGGAACATATATCCACTTATAGTTGTATTTTATTCTTCAAAGTCGCCTCACTAAGACTGAAGGGTCAGCTTTCCCTACGCGCAATATTGTCAAGACAGCACTAGAATTCCTAGTCAACTACATCATTTATAACTGAAAAAGATTAAAGGGCGATATGTTGTGTACAGTCATGGCTTGCATATATGGGATGCCCATTACGGTTTTCCACAAGCCTCACACCGTATATTACGGTCTCCTGTAAGGGGAACATGCCTTCATGTGCCGGCCGGCGTGTTCTTGTCAGCAAAGCAGATATGTTCTTGATGCTTTTTTGTTTTGTTTTAAAACTCACTATACTTGGTCTTCCTGGTCAGTTGTCGCAGTATATTTTCTTATATGCAAATGTTCACTTATTTATATAGAGTTTCGAGACGCTATTTAGCCGACTTTTAAGCGCTTGAAACAGATTCATGGTGAAATAAATTCATTTGCCCAGAATCACACATGGCAATTAAGAAGGGCGCCGGGATTTGGAACTACATTTCCAGAACTGCTAGTCAGAAATGTACTCATTGATTGAGTCTCCACTCTCCTCCACACAGACCTCTAAACTGTTGGCCTCTCAAAACCTAGTAATGTCAAGGAAAGGCTATCCATAATTTCAAAAGCGTGACAGAAAGGAACTTAAACAAATGTTTTATCCCAACTCTCGAGTATCGCATTCTAAAGAGGGGGGCGGGGGGGGGGGGGGGGTACGAGGATGTTGCTCTTTGTACGCTCGGGTCATCCTTTGGCCAGTTACATTGCTTTCGTTTATTTACAGCAAAAAAGCAATCGAAGTGAAAAAAAATAGAAGGCCTGGGTTCTGGTGGCAGAGAGGAAACATTCCTTGAACACTGTTACTCTGGGTTTAGTTGGCACTACCCACAGACTATCTATCATTGGCATCATACCCGGAAGAGAACAACAATGTAATGTTTTTGGCTGTTTGCTTTCACAAGTTTAATATTTCAGACACCCCTGCTACATGTCACGGTTATGTTCCTCGAGTGTTTGTGTGTCTAGCACTTGTCCTCAAGTGTCTTCTTTTGTTGGTGGTCTGGGCGAACAGCTTGAAATAATAAATACTTTATTTTTCAACTCGAATGGAAGTGTCTTCTGTTGATGGAGATCGGGCAGGGGTTTGCTTGGCTGTGCAAAACACCTTTAACAGGTGCAGAAAGGAAAGTTGACTGATGGGGTTTGGGGGTGTGGCTCTACGACAGGGCTCTGTTTTACCAACTAGATCCAAAGTGATCACCCTTTTTCATGTTATCGTGAATGGAAACTATTTTCAGCGCCTCTACGACGTGGCAATACTTTTTATTTAGCGCTATATTTTGGACAATGTTTTAGTCTTTTTCTAAAGAGAACAAGACTGTAATGGGATGCGTTGCTATTCGTTCCCACATTTTGGCAGATATTTGAATTGCATGACGTGACTTGTCCAGGATCACACTGTGCTGTCAGAGGCAGAGCTGAGATTAGAATTCGGGAGAAATTCCTATGCGGAAGGCCGACTCTGCTGCACAGTTTTAATAGTATTTTGGGGACTGTTTTTAAAGAAACCCATGCCTCACTGTCGGAATTCTATCCCTCTGAGTGTAAAATTCTTCTGATGACGGCGCCCTGATGTTCCGCCAGCGCTAATATGTTACAAGGCGCGCACTTGGCGCTCACTGTTTGTACACACAGGCACACCAGTGAAATAAAGCCGTTTACAGCAGAGCAATTATATTCAAACGACTGCCTCGCCGAGTTCACAACTGTCACCGGAATAACAAAGGTTCGCTCATACAGCCGCCTTTTAAAAAGAAAGAAAAAAGCCCTATTTTATTTATGAGTCCCCGGGCACTCCGAGCCGATTAAAAATTAATGGCGAACAGGCAACGCGTCTTCTGAATATTTCACTCGGGCATTTCAATGAGCTGCTCGCATCAAACCTTAGATCGCGAAAAGTAAGGAAAAAAAAAACAAATTGAGAATTCTTTTTTTTTAATTTTTTTACTTTCGTAGATCTCAAAATTCGAATCTTAATGCTATCAGCCCCGCCCGGTATTTTTTTAATCAGCTAGAATGTTTCCCCCCCAATCAGATGTCCTTTAATAATAAATGCCCTTATGCCATTACATTATATTGTGGGTTTTGAAAATTTAAAATACCGGTGATGCAATATTAATTGACCATAGTGGTATAAAACGGAACAGAAGGCAGATTTGCCTTCACAGGAGACTGTGGCAATACCCACAAGGATTTAGGCAGCTGGGTGGGCAGTGCCGATCCCAGGTAAGTGATGAAACCTTCCTTTAAACCTGTACTTTTATACAAGAATTAAAAGTGTCTCCCGGCGGTGGTGGGCTGCACGCATATTTCAGCAAGCGGAATCATTTACTTTTAAGTAGCAATCCCCCCACCTGTCTTGTCATCAACCATAAAGCTCTAATATTTGAGTCTATAAAGTGCAGGCATCTACATGTACAGGGATGGTTGGGGCCAAACGTCAATTTGTTTTTCAATTTACGCAGATGTGTAATCCAGCAGGGGAAATGATTTTCAAGAAAATTGTTCTGTATTCTACTTTATTTTACAATGCAACCTATTTTCTAGTCACTTTTCATATTCTTTAAAAAAAAGCACCTTAATTTTAAAAATCGCTATTGTTTCATTCTAAGTAGAGAGCGTAGATTGGCATTTTTGTGCAGAGGGCTATTTTATTAAATTCGATTTTTAATTTTTACAACAAACAAGGTTCACTAGACATCTGTGCGTCTTGCAATGTAGTAGCTGAATATTCCCCAAGTTTGGAGGTTCGTTCTTTTTCTTTTCCCCAAATTTTGACAGTAATTAAAAAAGAGATATTTTGATCTTCACAACGCACTTTTAACTCGAAATACTGTTTTGAAAAGGTAGGATTTCATGCATTTTCTGTTTTTCTATGTTTTTGGAGTTTTAACTTGGATTTTACTAATTTTTCTAACATTCTCCTTTAATATAACTTTTTTCTATTACTTTGTTTTCAAGAAAAATTCGAACAAAAACAAGCCGTTAAAGCGATTAGTCGGTGAGGATTTCGTAATCTGTACTTTACGAATTTGGACAGTGTAGCGGGCGAACACTATTGGCCGACTCTGACGTGTCCAGAAATATTTGAGGGTTCCGAATTGATGGCGTTGTTGTATTGTTTTATATTGGGTTCGGTATAGCGTTTTCCGGCTCCTTGCGGGGCCCAAAGCGCTGTAATCACCAGGTGCCTGGGAGTGTGAAATTTAAAATAAATCATCATCATAAAGTGTGGGAGGGCGTATAGTATACAGAGTTGTATGCAAACAAACAGCGAATGGGGGGTGGCTCCCATTACTAGGCGCTAGGCGCTTGTGTAGAAAACCCGTGCTTTGCCCACAGCTGTAGAATATCGAACTATTCATGACCAGAGCTTTAAATGGGTCGGTGCTGTCGGGTACTCATTAATCGAACTTCTTTATTTGGAGTTGTACACCTCAGCAGAGGTGCGTGAAATACTTTTAATTGGAGAGTACTGGCACTTCTCAGAGCTGCGCAAGGAGGCTGGTACAAGGTACATGAACTTCTGTTTTCAATTTCTAGCACTGGTCATGACGGCCCCCACCACACACACACACACACGCCCGTGAAAATATCTAATAACCATTAAACAATTCTTGACAATGTTCACTCAGGTAACCGTATTCTACGTTAAAAAACGTTTCATGTTTGAGGTAATACATTGTAAATAAAAATATGTTTGAGTTATATTTACTTATAAATAGTGACCGGTTCTGTTTCTGTTAAAAGGCGAGGCCCTGTAGGTGTTCAGTGTAAGGTCTGACGTGTAGGACCATAGGTGAAACATAAGGATGCGTCGTGTTTACTTCCACTTCATTGCACCGCAGATGGGACAGAACCCGGGTCTATAGCTCATGTCTTCGGCAATATACATTTATACTATATGACTCGAGAGCTTTCGCTTTAGTTTGGAGTAATACGCTGTTGCTATGAACCGCGTGCTTTTATTTTTTGCGAGGCAGTGAATGCATTGTATAATATAATCTTTTTTTTTAACTTTAGGACCAAAAAGCAACAACAAAACCGACTCCCTCGCAAGTCCCAGGGTCTTCTAACATGTTAGGTTGCTTGGGCGCGGATAAGTTTTTGTGTCCTGGACCAAATGAATACAGGAGAGTGTGGGAGGGGAGGAGGGGTGGTGCTCTAATTGCAGCGCCAAGAAGTGCCCAGCCGTTTCCTTCTCTCAGACCACTGGTTAGCGCGAATGCTGCTGTGTAAACCGGATGCAAAGCAGGGAGTTGCCAGTTACAGGCGGGTGATGTCTTGGGGGTGAGAGGGGAGCGGTGGTGCCCCCCCCCCCCCCCCCCCCCCCCCCCCCCCCCCCGCTGCGTGGGAGATTCCATGGGAGGGCTGGACAGACGTCGGACGGCACGGCACCTCAGCTATGCTCACAGATGGATCTGAAGGTATATGAGGGTGAGTGTGTGTTGTGTGGGCAGTACACGCAGAGGCTTGTGGGGCGGGCACTGGGACACAGGACCTTAACATAATGTGTTACGTAGCTCAAGGGTAGAAACACTTCAAATAGCAAGATTTTTGGTAACAATAACATCTAAAAAATATGCAGTGTGTTTGCAGTGTGATTGGAACCGACGCTTGCAGATCATAAGATCCAGAAATAGGCAGTAACCGCTGGCCACATGTACACCGTTATAATCCCACACTGCAACCCCACATTTTACATAACAAACAGGGTCGTCCTGTTTTAATTTTCTCGGTATCGGACGGTTGGGTGCGTGCAAAGACGAATTAATGTATTTCTAACACTGTCCTCAAAGCCCGTAACGCAGCAGGGTTCCATTTCCGGGCCTCACTCACTCTCTCGTGAGTTCCGGTGCACGTCACGGCCCAGCATGTCAAAACTGCCCTCGGCCCCGCTGAGCCGCCATTGAGGTCCCAGGCGGATGAACAGGAAGTTTCTGGAAAAGGAAAGAGAGGGTCTGACGCAGAGGAGGAAGTTGTAAAGTTGTATCAGAGTCAGGGGGGCTACACAGTGTCCTGCCTGCCTGTCTCACTTGTCTGTGCGGTTGGAAGGGGGGGGGGGGGGGGGGGTCTCCACTTAGAAGGAAGTTGGTGGTGGAGGTTGTGTACCGGGTAACTCTGCTTCAGAATTCAGATGGACCTTTGCCCCCTGTACCATTCTGGGTCAGTTGGACTGTTTTGAATTATATTGGGACCTTCTGTTTACCCGAAGCCTCTTTGCTTCTGTGCTGATTCTAGTGAGGTGTCAGAAGCCGTTCAGGAGTCCACGGGACAGGCAAGCTAGTAGGCCACAACTGTGTGGCTTCAGGCCCTTTACCACTGCTGTCGCTGGGCCTGTCCTACTGTGGCTCTGCAAACTGTTCACTTGGGCACTCCAGTGAGTACTTGTCGCCTCTTCATGAGCACAACAACAACACTCCTGCGGGGGATGGTTCTTCCGCACAGTGCCACAAGGTGATCTTGATTCGTCATGAGGCACCCCAGGGGTGCCGCTCAGATCACTTGGTTGTCAGGATTGGTCCTAATCCAATGGTACACTTGGGCAGTGCTGCGTTGACACAGTCCACTTGTGGGACACACAGGCCACCAGAAGGCACTTAGCCTAGGGTCTGGCCTTCCACTGAGGGACACAGCTCCGGGTGCCAGAGTAGCTATGACTGGGATACAAGATGAAGATTGCACTCCCCAGTCCAGCAGTACCACGATTCCTTTAGCGTAGCTGCTTTGCTAATCTATGTCGGATGGACCCGATGCCATGATCAATTACGGCAGTCCCTTTCATGACTAGCTCCCCCTGCCGAGCTGGAGCTTCCTTCCCATGCTCACAGGCAGGATGTCTCGGCACCGAGGACAGTACAGTAATTCCTACTTTAGATCAGACTACAGTTGATGTTCCCCTGCCTCTGGGGAATTGGCTGTCAATGAAACGCCAAACCTTGGCTCCTTAGTGGTACCTGAGCACCCGCCTTAGAATCCCATCCACAACAGGAGAGACCGCAAAAACAAACCCCAATGCCTCTTGGGGCCCCATCTTTACTTTTAGCCGAAGGATGTGCATTCCAAGTTTGCTGCCTTGGCATAGATTTGAGTTGGTTCCTTTTTCATGTGTCTTGGTCAGGCCAACTTCCAGACATGGCCTTTATCTTCAATGATGCTCCAACCAGCAGGACAGTCTCCAGGGGCTGTGCCCACCACTTAAGTACAAAGGGGCGTGAACAGGCTGCACCCAGCTACTTACGGTCCCTTCTCTCAGGGATCAGGAAGAGAGACCAGAACCTGTGCCCTTCTAAGGACTCCTTTCCTTAACAACCGATAATGCAGGCCTCAACCTGCTCCCCTGCCATCTACTTAATGACACACCAAGAACAATGGTTCTAAGATGGGAAAATCAAAATACACAAAGACAGAACAATACATCAAGCAGTAAAATGAATCATCAATAATCAAGCCAAGGAATAAATCTTCAATAGTCATAATATAAAAAACCTGGATCCCTTTAGAGAGTGTGTATTGTAAAACATGCATTAATATTCTGATATAAAAATACAAAAAGTGCCTAGTGCTCAAGTGATCACATCATAAAAATATCAAAGCAGAAGTGAGCAATGTGTAAAACATGACTTTCAAGGTATATAGGTCAGAGCACATCTCTTGTTTCGAAGTGTACATAGTCCTTCAGATTTTCTGTTCACCTAATCATCTACTTAATGGCAGCTGTAGTCAGTCATTTATAGCCCAATGTTCCAGGAAGGGCCCTGGTACTTCTATGGAAAGCCTGTGTCCTCTTTCCTCTCTATAACATCTGGTGTTCCCCCCTTATCTAGAAGATGCCAGCAATACACATATGCCCCTCTGCAGAAAGCAATTTCTCCTACATCTTGTACTACAGTCCAGGGTGTGGGCATTCAAACGGACACCACATGCCTGTATCACTCATGCACACACGCTATCAATCCTAACACGCACACATATGTGCAATGCGTGGGATGTCACCACCTAGGATTATTGGTTCTTCTTGACTGGTCTGTAGGAGGGCATACCTGTCTCATAGGAAAAAAGGCCTGTCACTTAAATTCCCCAGACACAGTATTCTGCCATTTTGTCAAGGGCCGAGCCTAGACTAAGCCGAAGTGCTACAGAGTACGCGGCCCTGGAGTCTTGCAGAGGATGGCCCTTGTCAGTTGTAGTACTATAATGGGTCCTCAAGCCGCTGCACTCACTTGCTTGGGTATATTAGCATTGACTGTCCAGGTAGACTCCTTTTGTCTTGGTAGACACCCCATAGATGCCCGAGTGCCTGAATAACGAGTGGAGCTTCTACTGTCAGTGGGGAGTGGAATATTGGTCACAGGCCTAACAGGAGGACTCGTGACATGTGGCGGCTGCATTTGTAGGTACTTCTATCCATCCACTGTTGTAGGCCATGTAAACCCTGGGAGATGGGTGCAAAGTGGCCTTGTGTGCAACAGACCTTAAGGTAGATCTGCTTCTCATCTGCATAAGTGTGGAAGGGGAGCCCAACACTCGAGGATATGGTCCTGAGGGAGAGTAGAGAAATACTGAAAAGGGTAGAGCGGAGTTAGGGTACTCCAATGACACCAGTCCTGCCATGGGGGGCCTCAGGGTAGAAAGGTCCAGTTCCAATTGTCGGTGCTAGTTGCTCCTGAACCATTCTTGTGTTGGTCCAGAGACAGTGGGGACCCCATTCAGCCTTTTGATGTCTGGGAGGGCTCAGTTTGAGGGGTGTCAGAGGATGGGCAGGACGGTGCTGCTGGCCTGGTTGAACATTTTGTTCATCCACACTTCCACAAGTTTCCCCGATGTATGTGGGAGATAATCTCTATCTTGCTTGGTGGCTGGATGAAATGAAATTCCGGGAATTCCCGCTACTGGAATATTTGCATTGGTTCTTGAGGGCCTTGGGAGCCCTGCAGTGGATGGAGTTTCCTAACCTCGGGGCTTTTCTGGAAGTGCTGTAACTATTTCCCTTAACTTATTAGACAACACAGTGTGCATCAATCTTGCACAAGTGCAGCTCGAACAAAGCATAAAGAAGTAATTATTAAACACAGGAGGAGCTTTGCAAAATAGGAGGTATGCCCAGAATGAAACAAACAAGCCATTTATTCCCCAAAATGTTTATTCATAAGTATAAAATAGAATCTAGAAACCAAAGAGTCATTACAAGAGACCGATTAAGAACTAGTGTAAATGGGTAAGTCATTTTATTGTATAGACATACTAAACTATCAATTACAGTAATAACACACAGGTAATGACCTATATAAATAACTAAAACAACAGTGGATATGAAAACACCCTTTAAAGAACGAGGGGACTAGTGTGCAAAGTAATCATCATGCAGTTAAAAACGAGTGGAGAACTTTTAGATTCAACAGAAAGGAAACTGCAAGAGGGAGTGAAGTTGCAGACGTTTTCCCCTGCATAAAGGACTCGCACATGCACAGAATATACACATTGTAAGATCATTGTAAGGTCATCATTTAAATACAACAGCGACGTCGTTTGTCATGGTCTAAGGTAGTGATTATTTTATGTCAGGGTGCGAGATCCCTAGGAGAACTTGTTTGCAAACATGTATTTTTTGTCGTTTTTTACGACCCGAAAGTATTGGAGCGCTTTACCTGAGCACGAGTTACATTACACAAGAACATATTCATTTTCGGTAGGCACAGTGAGATTAGGTGATTTGCCCAGAATCACAGATGTTGAGCCTACGACGAGAGTCGAACCTGGTTCCACAGTTCCAAAGTCGGCAGCTCTGGCCGTTATTATTTTTCGAAGAAAAGCAATGTATTGCGTGAAACTCGGCAGCAAGTGCTGAACCCACTGAGCTGACACGAACGACTACTGTTGATATACTGGTGCTGGGGCTCGAAGCCGGTTCCCCCCCGCGGATCCCCCACATCAAAGCCGCCAGCTCGCTTACAAGGAGCTGCTTAATTCTCTCATTCCCTCTGCCTGGAGCGGACTGCCTGTAATTAAGACCCGTGAATGCATTTTCCGTAAAGCGCGCCTTGGAAGTGCACTTGTCTACACGGCGGATTCTTGTACAGTACAGGGGATAACAAAGTGGGGTCCTCTCTCCGGCTGCCAGGAGGGCCCTCAAGTCCTACCGGCCTGCCCAGCTCCTCGAAGACAAGTGTACAACGTCATAAATCAGAGCCCCCAAAGAGCTGCTTTTACGTGCACTCAGTTCCAGGCAAACCAAAACTAATTGCATACATTGCCCCGGGCCCGACTGCACTGCCCTGCGATCAATTAGTCATTAGACATTCCATTAGCCGGGCTTAGGCCTGCTACTATAAATGCGTTGTGTCAATTTCCGTCTAATTGAATGGACCATAAAGACGCTGTTATTAGCAACATGATGTACGGCCCGCTTTACTGTACAAAATATCCAACTGTTACATCATGTCCTACTGTCACTCCGAGCGAGGCACTGCTGTCATCAGAGCATCTTACGTTTTATTTCCTCTTTCCATGGGCGCTCCCTACGGAGTCTCGCTGAAGCCAATCCAGGAGTCCATGCCATAGTTTCCATTTGAAACTGAAATAGATGTTTTGATACGTTAATAGGTATTTATGAAGCACGTTAATAGGAATTTAAGAAGGACTCATCCTCATGTCTTTGTAAAGCTTTCCAGAGCCCCACACTCTCTTTGAGTTTTTTAATTTTTTTTGCAGTTTTATATAGCGCGAACTCGCTCCAATTTGGAGCGCTTTACATGAGCACCAGTTACATTAACAATGACACATTCATTTGGTAGGCACAGGGAGATTAAATGATTTGCCCAGAGTCACAGGATGTTGAGCCAACGCTGAAACTCAAACCTGGTACCACCGGCTCCAAAGTCAACACTTGGCTTTTATTTCAAGAGCATTGATATCATTTTCAACATTTTGATTATTGTTGTTGAAGCGACTACCCATTTGGCTGTGTGGCCCATAGATAATTTTGTTACTTATAGTGACGCATCTCAAATGACCTGATGGAATCCAAAGGGCCTAGTCACATATTGCATTTTGAAGTACGTTTAGCAGTACTACAATAGTCCTACACACTTTCCACAAAATGCTATTCACAAATCTACGGCCGTAGACCGCCGCGTCTCCTATCTGTTCTTTTTCAGTTTAAAATATATTTTATTGAAGCAAACCAGGTGAAAAAGAGGAAGGAAGAAGGGGAATACATTAATTATAAACTAACATATAAAGGAAAATATGCCCTTTTCAATGTAAGCAATTACAAAAGAATATATAAATTGTCTGGCACTAAAAAAATATAGAAATTAGTAAAAGTGAAACATTGCCAAATAACTGAGGACATAACATAGAAAAAGAAATTCAAGGTGGTTTGGGATCTTCTTCAGTGAAGGATTGATGCAATTTGTACTTTATAGGTGAGTTATCTAAGAAAGATGTTTTTGGTGTCCACACGTGTTCTGTTTGATAGTGAGGTAATTGGAAGAAACATAGGGCTATTTTATAGCAAATTGCTTACCACCAGGCTTGAAAGGATATTTAACTACAATTTTTCAATTTCTTTGTGATTTGCTGAAATGCAACCACACTCAACAGGTCTATAAAGATATCACCTATAAATTAGACTTCCTAGAAAAAATGTTAATAACATTATAACATATATCACAATGGAATATTAAATGAATCCAATTAAAACACTTTATCCCAAAATTCATGAGTAAAATGCTAAAAAAGAGCTTATGCTTCAAATCCACATTGATCTCATGATCTGACCAGCGTATATTCGGAATGGTGGGACTAATTTAATTTAATTTTCTGGTGTTAAAAATATTCTATCACAAATATAGAAGAGAGTTTGCACAGTATCAGCAGTACATGAGGATTTTCTTATTTTAAGCCAAATTGTATTCCATAAGGGAGTTTCCTATCACCTCAATCCTGTACCAATTTTTATTCAATTATAGGTTTGTGTCCGTTTATCTTTTATTCTTTCTGTGCAAATATCCCTGCCACAAGTACTACAGACGTGTCCACACACATAGGCTAAGTTTCAGTTGCAATAGTGAGATTAACAGGGATGGCTGGAGAATAGGGAATACTTACTACTAAGTGGAGAAGGTAAGGGTGGGTTCAGGAACCGAAATGCTAATACAAACTCCCACCCAAAAAGAGTAAGACCATTGCTGTTCACAACCTGCACTTCTGAATTTACTTCAGCCATGAAAGTTCCCAAACTGTCAAAAATGTATTCCAGCCCAGTCTTAGAGTAAGTTCAGTAGCAAGTAAGGCCACGACCATAGAAAACAGGGACTTAAAATAGCTCCCTATATGAAATAATGTTTAAATAAATGAAATGATTCTGACTTTTAGAGTAAATATATAAATGTTGTTTAATTTGAAACGAATATCATTAGCAAATAATTATGTTACTAAAATTTAATATAAAGTTATTTTAATATTAAGCTTTTCATTTTTGCTAAAATGGTCTTAGTATTTAGATAAAAAAAATATATCCATTTAAGTTAACATGCATGCCATTTTATTTTAAGTCCATTTAAAAAAAAAATTATATTTTTATTGAGAGTTCATAAACACATAGTAAACATTACATGACACATTAGCAGCAGAATGAATACAGTACGGAGTAAAGTGCATGTGCATGAACACAGAGAAATACATTGCATGGCGCATTAACAGCAGAGTTAATAAAAAAAAAAAAGAAAAATCAAAAGCCAAATCCAACTTACGCTAACTTCATTTAAATACAGAAACGTGTTCAGATATCAACAGTTTAAAACATACTCATAAAGTGCAGTGTGCATAGTGCTAATAAAATAGCGATCCAGCAGACTAATATTAGAAGAAGTGATTAAAATATGATATCCAAGAGAGTCAGACTAGGATTCAAACACACTCCAGTATTTATCGGAATTCCTAAGGGCCCCTGATCTTAGTGCCTATTTTCCTTCCCTACCCTGAATCCGTAATAATTTTGCCTTCCATGCTTGTAGGGTTGGTATTGCCTCTGATTTCCAGGACTGCAAAATAAGCAATTTAGCTATTAGAGATGCTATTAATAAGGACTCGTCGTATGGAGTGTGACTCAGGGAGCAACCTAGGACTGAAGTTAACTCATCAAAAGAAATAATAGCTTTGGTTGTGGTCCAGAGATATTTTTCTATTTCCTTCCAGAATTCCTGTATTTTGGGGGCACTCCCAGACGATATGCTTCTAGGTGCCCTTTTCTTCACAACGGAAGCACTTATCGACAACTTGGGGATAAATACTGTGGAGGAATGAGGGAGTTCTATAAATTAACCATTTATTATAAAATTGCATACGTTTAAAATTAGCACAGCGGAAGATGGTTTTATTAAGTTTATTAATTTTATCCCATTTCAGTTTGCTAATTTCAATGTCTTCCCTCTTTTTGCACCTTTCTCTGACCTTATTGAAGGATTCAATTACGTTGTCTTCTTTTAATATTTTAATCCAAATGCTGATCTTTTGTGTTGGATTATTTAATGCTATAGACAAGTCATTTTTATAAAATAGATTACCTATATCTAGCTCTCTGAGCTCTGTGTGGAGCATAAAAAAGACCATTTCAATATTGTACAAGATGGTGGATCTGTCTATAGATTTCCTCCCAGGATTTCCATCTATTCCCAAAGAGGAATTCCTCGATTTTCCCAAAGCCATTCTCCTTCCAAAGTCTCGCGATATTATTGTCCAGACAACCCCCCTCTCCGAAGCTAAAATTGGATAAATCTGTTGTACTGCTTATTTTAAAAATACCATAACATTTCAAGAACTGGGTTTTCTGTTTAAATAACCACTGTAAGGACTTATAGCGAACTTTCTTTGGATCCTTCGTAATTCTGGCAGGATCAGTAATTTTAGATTCCAGCAACATCTTCTTCATAAAAAAATTGTCTGCCTCACGATCGTCTAAAAAACAAACACCTGAAACTGTGATGTGCAAAAGAAGCAAAGTAATATTCTCTGATATTTGGGAGGGACAGCCCTCCTTGTGTAGATGGGAGGTATAAAGTGCTAAGTGCAAGACTATAAATTTTTTTTGCCCAGAGGAAGGAGGAAATCAAAGCATCCACTTTAAAAAAAAAAAGAAACCTGGATTGCACAAGGGGCCGCACTAAAAAGGAAGTTAAAAAGAGGTAGAATAGACATAAGTATTAAAGCTCCCCGTCCCATTATAGACAATGGCAATAGATTCCAGCGATCTTATTGAGACCCAACCTTTTTTAACAGAGGTATATAATTTAACGAATACAGGTCTTCCAAGTTATCCAAGATAAATATTCCCAGATATCTCTTTGGGCGTATGTTGTAAATCTGCCTAAATTCCAGTAATAAAGTGTCTACAGTGCAGTTAGCTAAGATTATTTCCGTCTTGTTGACATTTATTTTATAGCCCCCTAACTTTTGAAAGTCGGAAAAGATTTTTAAGATTTTTACTTGATTTGAGGGTTTTGAATCTAAAAAAAGGGCAATGTCATTGGCATATAATTTTATATTTGTCATTCCGGCTACTGGTACTGTGTCGGTCATTATGTCCCTGATTGCGATCGCCAATGGTTCGATAAATAGAGCAAATAAAATTGGCAAAAGAGGACATCCTTGACGCGTGCCTCTGCTAACCTGACATGTCCCAATATTAATATTGTTGATGATAATCTGTGCCCTGGAATTCATATAAAGTTGTTTTAAGAGGGAAATAAAAACAATCGGAAAATCAAAGCTGTGCAAAATAGCAAAAAGACAATCCCATGACACCAAGTCGAAAGCTTTCTCAGCATCTAAAAGCCAAATTTGTGCTTTCACCTTATTAATCTTAAAATAATCCAGTGCCTCCAATAAAAATTTTGTATTCGTATGGAGATGCCTACCTTCTATAAAACCACACTGATCAGGGCCTATAAGAGACCCTACTATTTTGTTCAGCCGGTTCGCTAAAAGTTTCGTAAAGATTTTATAATCTGTGTTTAAAAGACTTATGGGCCTGTAAGAGTTTGTATTTTCCTTATTCTTTCCTTTTTTTAAAATGCTAACCACCACTGCCGAATGGAAAGAGTCCGGGGGAGGTCCTCCTTGTAATAAATAATTAGCTAAAAGTAGGAATTCTTTGCGTAGAGTGCCTTCAATTTTTTGAAACAATTCAACAGGAAGATCATCGTCACCAATAGCCTTACCGTTGGGAAGAGAGCAAATAACCTCATCTAATTCTGACTTTGTAAAGTCCTCGATCAACAATTTCTTATCCCCGTGATCTAATTTGGGTATTTCGAGTGACTCTAAAAGTTCCCCGATGGTTTCGAATGTAGCCCCTTCAGTAGCTTGATACACTCCCTCGTAATATTTTAAAAACCTCTCGCCAATGGAAGCAGTAGTCTTAACTTGAACTTTGGTGGCGGGGTCAGTTAGTTGCTCTATCCTATTTCGGGCCTGATTTTCTTTGGCTTGCCAGGCCAAGAGTTTTCCTGTATATTCGCTCTCCTCGTACATCTTTTGGGCATAAAGGTTACTGTTAGTATGGCCTAAGTCATAATAGAAATCCTTCATTTTGCACTTTGCCTCAGATAACCTTTGCCCTGAGAGTGCGGATCTCACCCTATAGTGTTCTTGGGTTGCTTGCGTAAGATTTGTTTGTAATTTAATTTTCACCTCCCTTCTTGCCTTCTACTTTGGTATTTCTTTGGAGGTAATTATTCCCTGCAAAGTGGCCTTAAATGCTTCCCAGGTCGTATTTAGTGGAGCTGTGCCTCTATTCCGTGCAAAGAACTGCTCGATCTCTTCCTCAATATCTGCACACCATTGTAAGTTCAAGAGGTTCTATTAATTAAAGTACTATCTTCTCGGAGGCTCTGATTCTTGTCTCTCTAATTTTAACTCCAAATAAAGTGCTGCATGGTCTGAAAACGCATTTGGTAGATGGGCATATTTATATGCCTTTAATTCTTAAGATGTTAAAAAGAAGTCTAACCTAGATGCTGAATTGTATTTTGCGGAATGACAAGAATATTCACGTTTAAGAGTATTACAGAATCGCCAGTGATCGGTGACATCGAGATCTAGTTTGCAGCTTTGTATGGCAATAGCAACTTGGGGTTTGTTCTGGCGCCGATCTTTTTTAGAGGAATCAACTAAAGGATTTTGTAAAAAATTAAAATCTCCCCCCCCCCCCATATTACTTGCCCGGCTAAACCCGTAAAAGCTTGTTTTAATTGTAGGATTGGGAGAGGGTCGTCTATGACTGGTGCATAGATTGTGGCAAAGATTATATTTGCATGATTTAATTTACCATGTGCAAGTGCCCATCTACCACTGGGGTCTGTAAGTGCCCCTTCCAGGGAAAAGCCTACATGCCTACCTATTAGTATACATACTCCTCTCTGTGCAAACCCGGCTACTGAAGAGATTTTATGACCAACCCAGCCCTTAAAAATTTTGTCCGATTCAGCCTGGGTTCTGTAATGAGTTTCTTGTAAATAAATAACATTCGGGCTGAGGCTTTTTAACCAACACTGAATGGCATTTTTTTTGTGGACGTTGTTCAAACCGTTTACATTAAAGGAGACACACTTCAACATATTATTTGTTGCTCAATAATTGAAATGCTTGGAAGAAGAGTAAATATGAAATGTATTCGGATAAGATTTAAGCCTCTCCTTATGGAAATAAGCAAATAAGCAAAGCAATACTACAATAGCAGCAAATAGATAGAAAAGAGCAACATATAAAGTGCAAAATACAAGGATGTAATTTAAAAGACGCAACACCCTAGTGTGCACAGTACGCAATCGAGATGAGAGGATAAAGCAAACAAAAAGTATGAAAACTTGTGCAAATATGCAAAGCAGTACTTTGATGACAACAGACAATTAGGGAGGAGCAGCAATTAAAGTGCAAAGTGCAAAATACAAGGCTGTAATTCAGAAGATAGAACGCCTTCAAGTGCAAAATGCGTAATTGAGATGAGAAATTAGAGCAGGCTAAAATTAAAACGCCCTTTTGTGCAAAATACGCAATTCTCATATTCCAAATGCAAAAAACAGGTGTTGAACTTCAATACTTAAAGTGCAAATACAAACCCTAATATAGAAGGTCAGAACGAGCAAAAGTATGGAAATAATGCTAGTAGAGAGAGAGAATTTATAACCTCGTATATCTGACCATTGTGCAAAATAAACAATTAAAGTGCAATTGACAAAGAACTCAGACCTTACAGCCTTTTCTCCTTTGAGACAAGCTAGCATGATTTAAACATTGTTACGATCAAGACTAATAAGAATGAGATACCTCCACTAAAATCCTCTTGTGTTGAAAAAATAAATTGGCATATAACAAACTCCTACTGCAAGTCTATTCTTAAAGTTTTCCATGCCATGGCTGTGTCTGAATTTCACCCGACAATTTCTTAGTGTATGAACTCTCTTTTTTCCCTCTGAAACACCCCCCTTCACCCTACTCCCCCCCTACAGTGGACGGTGACCCCGTGTCCCACTACCGTCCTTCTCTGTGTCTTTTTCTTCTTTTTAGATGCTATTTTGTTGCATCCTTGTGTGCTTCCTGTCCCCCCCATGGACCCGCCCTTCCTTGCTCAAGCAGACATTATTTAGATATCCGGTGTATGGCTGTGATTATGCGCTAAGTCCTTCAAGAAATGACTGGGCTTCTTGTAGATCTATAAAGATAAACAATCTCCTTTTTACTAACACCTTCAATTTAGACTGTTGTACAATCATGCCTTGAGCCCCCTTAGTCTTGAAGGAATCAATCATCTTGACAAAGTCCCTACGTCTGTGGGCAGATGCAGCTGACATGTCAGAGAAAATCCGAAAGTTGTTCACTCCATCCACGTTAAATGTTCTCTTAGAAAAAGCAGTATTGAGGATTCTCTCTTTTATCCTATAGTCTGAAAAGTTAAGCAATATTGTGCGAGGATATTTCTGATTGTTGGGTTTGTGTGCAGGGACTCTGTGTGCCCTTGTAATCGTTAAGTCACCTTGCAAGTCAGGTAAGGCTTTCTTTAGGAGGGACTCTGACCATTTTACCACATCCTTATCTTCCAGGCCCTCGGAGATGCCCACTAGACGTAAATTGGAACGCCTGTTGTAATTTTCCAAGTCATGCATTTTTTCCGCCAATTGAGATTTCTCTCTATTTTATGCTTGAAGATCTTTCTGCATTGTTATTAGGGTATCCTCTAGGCTCGAGATACGAGTTTCAGCCTCCGAGACCCTCATGGGGAGATTTCCCAAACACTCCTCCATTTTCGTGAGCCTAATATGCAGCTGTGATATTTCATGAGCTTGGGAGATTTTAAAATCTCTTAGTTCACGGATTATGGTGGCAAGCATGACCTCAATGGAATTCACTTTTAGGACGTTGGTGGGTATGGAAAGTTCGTCTTCTTGAGTCTCGTGTGGACATGTTTCTTCCACCAAGGCTGAAGGAGATGGTGAAAAATAGATATTCAAAGGCGCTGCTTTTGTTGTAGAATTGGCCGTCTTTTCGGTTGCGGCAGGGCTATGGTGCAGTTGGGATTGCAGATTGGAACCTGGAAGGGTCCGAGGTGAGGTCTGCAACAAATTTGGGCAGGGGGCTGGAGAAACTTGACTTTGGATGGATTGTGAAAAGATTATAGGGGGGGGAGCAAACTAACACTTGGTGCTACCTCTGGCGTTCTTTCTGAGCCTGGCTCTGACCCCGCTGAAAGTGATGATGGATTCGATGTATTCCTTTTTTCATCAGAGACCACTTGCTCCGCAGTGCCATTTGCGCCCCTTTGACTTCTCTCTTCCCGCGTAGGTGTACTTGTAAACTGGCCCTGCTGAAGCAGCGGTTTAGAGAAGAGAGGATACTCCTTTGGGCTTGATTGATTGTCAACCCTCTTGGCTGAAGTTTTGACAATGTTAATAGCGTTGGTCGTACTGTCCATCTTATCCGCCTTTTCCACCTTATCCACTTTGTCTCCCCCATTTCGCTTGCCCTTTTCTACAACCGCCAGCAGACTCAACTCGGCTGAAAGCTCCGATAGCGTTTCTTCATCTTCATCCCCCTCCTCTTCCTCGAGGTCCTCTTCCTCTGCTTCCTCAGCCTGTTTGTTTACGACGCTGAATTTATTTTGACTATATTTCTCTGCTGCTTCCAGGGCCTTGAGCTTCAAAGCACTCCTTTGTTGCGTCTTTCTTCTACCTTTTTTCTCCCCGCCTTTGGCTGCGGGTAGAGGTATGGTCACTGGAGGGGATTTTAACAAATCTCTTGGTAGGTCCATTTTACCCTGCTTGCCCCTAGCTCTGGCTGCCATAGTTGCAAAGCGAGGGTTAAAGGCTGCTGCGTGCATAATACTGTTGATAGCAGAATTGAGAGTGGGAGAATAGTTCATGCAGAGCCAAAACCAAAGCCCACTTCAGTGATATGCTCCTATATAGCCAGCTAATAGCTTCTCCTGTAATGCCTGTAGTGCCTGTATTGCCCAAATATTACACAGGAGACAAAGATGATGTTTTAGGTGGTGTTAGGTGAGGTATAATAAAGGTAGGAGGTGGGGCAGGAAACTGAGGAGGGATAAGTTGTGGGAATAGTCTCTCGCTTCAGAGTGCTCACCTCAGTTCAACCAGCCTCTCAGCTCAGCCCGACTCTGCCACGCCGTGCTGCCTACCAGAACGTGCTCCTGATGCTCCTGGTGATGCGATTGAACGGTGGCCACAGAGGGCACAGCACTTAGCACTGCGATCCTTCTTGTCGCTCAAGTCCCTCGAGTCCGCACAGCAAATGGGGGAAACAAACGCTTTCCATGTGAGCACGCTAAGCGGAGCGTCTTCGGCGGCGGCAGCTGGGCGTTTAGGGCAATGGACAGCGCCGTGCGCAGCAGTGCACCACAAGTGTTTAAGCTCGAAATCCCTTCCTCCGTCGTCGCCCGTTCTCCGTATCTTCCGTGACGAGACGGGTGTAGCGGGGGCTTAGCGGTGGAGGAGGTAGGCTAAACAAAGAGCCAGGTTGCGAGGAGCTCCACAACGCCGGACATAATCGTGGGCGGGGCCAGAGTGAGGCAGGAAGCACAACGGCGACGTGCGTGGGGTCAAGTCAGCCACATTTTATTTTAGCTTTATATCTTTATGGTTATTGCTAACAGAATAAAGAATGAATGAGCATACTATAATAAAAACATCCTTATTAAAAACAACAGATAGCAGCATATCATAAACAAAAGTTCATTACTGTTATTCTTGATTTGTAGAGTGCATAGCTGCCCAAACAGTGCTACCCAGCATATACTAAAACAAGCAGTTTCAATGCAATGGTTTCGCCTTTGGAAAAGTTAGAGCTTTTGGCATTGTAAATGTTAAAATTTGTATTTATGATTTGGTTTTGAATACAGATAAATAAATGTCATTGTCATTTACATTGTCATTAGCTTAATCTTTCGCAACTGTGAGACCTATTGTACCCTACGGACGAGCTCAGCAGATAGCAATTACTACTACACACACACACCCAGAGCCACACACACACACACACACCCAGAGCGCTACATACACACACACACACACACACCCAGAGCCACACACACACCCAGAGCCACAGACACACAAGCACACTTAGAGCCATAGACACACACACACCCAGGGCCACACACACACACCCAGAGCCACACACAAACTCAGAGTCACACACACACACCCAGAATGCCACACACACACACACCCAGAGCTACACACACACACCCAGAGCTACAGACACACACACACACACACCCAGAGCCAGAAACACACACACATGCACCCAGAGCCACTCACACACTCAGAGCTACACACACAGATCCACATACACACTGAGAGCCACACACACACTCATAGCCACACACACACACATGAAAACTGCATGCTAATTGGGGGCCAGGCTCAGGAAACACGGCGAGTATTGCTTGTTGCAGCCACTTAAAGTTGAATTTACTTGAATCAGGGACGAGTAACTGCTTTTGTTCAGTGCGTGCTAATAACAGATAAGCAGCGACGTCAAGATGAAACAACCCACGCTAAATGAGGCTGACAACAATGTGGCAAGTAACGGAAAATTCACGAGGTACAAAATACGGTCCACTGAAATGGACGACCCTATCATTTCACATGGTCTCATCATGGCTGCCAACTGGACCCTCCTCATCAGTGTGACACAGCCAGTCCTGCTTTTTCACACTGAGCATGCTGGGGCTTGTAGTGTCTGCTCATGGTAAGTGTAGGGCTCCACATCCCAGGAAACTTGACGTCCTTGGTTCAAAAGCTAGGATTAGTCAAAGGCAACTCTTAACGCATGTGGTTAATGGACAGCTGTGTTCTAATACTTACAGCTTTACTGTTTCCACTATGGCTTCCTGACCAGGAAATGGAAACAAGGAAAGGCACGGACAGTGGGAGGGAGGGCAGGAAAGGCACGGACAGCGGGAGCGGGGGCGGGAAAGACACGGACAGCGGGAGGGGGGGCGGGAAAGGCACGGACAGCTGGAGGGGGGATGGGAAAGGCACGGACAGCGGGAGGGGGGGCGGGAACGGGCACACGGACAGCGGGAGGGGGGGCGGGAATGGGCACACGGACAGCGGAAGGGGGGGCGGCGGGAACAGCCACAATCAAAAGCACTCACCTGGACCTGGACTTCCTCCGGCAGCGGTCGGCCGCGGAATGACCAAAAGAAACATCGACGACCCAAACAATAAACCCCGCCCACCGCCGCACTGACGTCATAAAAGGGGCTGGATGAGAAAAAATCTCAGGAACGCCCACGAGTCGCCTTGCAGAATGACGGACGCCTCTGTTTTCCAATGGCTAGCCTCCATTTATGGAGATAGCCAATGGAAACAGAGCCGGGACAAAGCCCACATACTGCAAAACAAAAGATTTCGCCTGCGCGAAACGCTGCTTGTGCAGCTTTCGACAGGCGAAACCTAAAACACATATCTTAAAAGGTCAAACATCAATCAGCCATTAATCACCACTTCAACATTTATCTCATTGTCCAACATGGATCTTAATCTAACAGCACTAGATAAAAAGGAGGCAACATAAAAAACACACAAATTCATTAGGTAGCATTTGTAAATAAGTCAGTGCCCACCTGACCTGAGTAAATGGGGGTAAAATATAATTTGCGCGCAATTCATTATAGTGCCCACAAAACATAATGAAGGGCCTGGTGTCCTGATCTGCGAGAAATCACAATTTCAAGGCCCCAGATTCTCTCCACAATTCCATTCCTTCAGAAAAGCCAAAATACAGTGTGTCAAGTTTAACCTGAATCTAGTTAATAAATGTTAGTCGTTCAGGTTAGTCACCGAGATTAAATATGGATCAATGAACAGAGTAGTTCTGAATATGGGATGTGCATGTAAAGTAACTTGCTCAATACTCTTATCTCTCTTCTCTCCAGTAAATGGGACATAAAACAAATGTAACAATTAATTTAGGAAAATCATATAGTTCTGAGCAACCCAGTTCGGTAAATATAGTTGTAATACATTTCAACCAAGGAATTCTTTCTCCCCTTCCAAATTCTTTCAGTCCCTTACAATTGCCTGGTTGAATCCTGTTTTTCTATTTAACCAGACCGTAATCCATCTCACTAAAGGGCGTAGCGCCAACATATCTCTGGGATATGTCTTTAGCTTGGCTCTTCATGCAAGATATCAGAAGAGGTTTATTGCAGCAGGGATAACAGTCGCCTCAGAAACATATTCACTACAACTTGTAGATCTAATGTGTCCCCATAACTCTTAATGTTGCTGCCATAACTAAGTGCTGAGACGCATTTTCATGGTGCATTTTAATGAGCACCTTGATAGGCCCAGGCTTGTTGTGAAAATCAAAAGGGGTTGATTTGGTCCTGGTCATCAAATTTCTTTTGGCGATGATAAGCGGACTCCACGACCCATTTTAATCAAAAAGCACACGTAGATATGTAAAGGACTCAAGCCTGGTGATTTTGCAATCTTCTGAAACATATTTTCTCATTTTCGTTGACTGTGGACCTACAACCAAGGTATGGGATTTTTAATAATTAATACTTGGATCTAAATTGTTCATAAAGTCCACAAACGAAATGAGGAGTTGTTGAATGCCAAGAGCCGTTCTTGTGATAAGAAATGCGTCATCTGTGTATAATAAGGCAGGTATAAGTTACGATCTAGGAGATGAAGGCTTTTCCAGACTAGGAAACACTGTTCCTTTGTTAGTAAACCCCTCACTCACCACCTAGTGGTGACTTGCTTCATCATCGGGGCCCACCCAAGTGGCCTAGCGTCACTTGGGTGTGCTTCAACACCTGAGTTACAGTGGAGCAGGTAGTGAGGTGTGGGTTGCAGACAAAAAAAGTGTGAGTGTTAAAATTGTCCTGGTTAATACTTCGTATAGATTTTAATAAAAAGGTAACTGGACAATATTAAAAAATAAAGGTGAGATACTGGGAGGGGATTTACGACCTACGTATCTCTGCTATGTGTTGGTCAACATGTTTCTACCATTTGGGGTGATCCCCGGTATTCTTCAGGACCAAAACAAGGAAGTGGGAGGTGTGGGTCCCCTAAAAGACGCACCCTGTCCTAAATCCTTGGTCATCCAGATGAAAAAATATTCCTCTGGGAAGACACTCCTGGAATGTAGGGTGCCAACAAAAACTGGAGTAATACTCTAGTTGGACTTCAGCGAGCAGGGGGTAGGTGCTTTACTCGTAGCAACATATTAGTTGGTAGTCATAAGAAAAGGCTGATCACCTACGTCTACCTTCCGCCGCTCGGTTACCAACACATAGCAGAGATACGTAGGTCGTAACTCCCCTCCCAGTATCTCACCTTTATTTTTTAATATTGTCCAGTTACCTTTTTATTAAAATCTATATGAAGTATTAACCAGGACAATTTTAACACTCACACTTTTTTTGTCTGCAACCCACACCTCACTACCTGCTCCACTGTAACTCAGGTGTTGAAGCACACCCAAGTGACGCTAGGCCACTTGGGTGGGCCCCGATGATGAAGCAAGTCACCACTAGGTGGTGAGTGAGGGGTTTACTAACAAAGGAACGGTGTTTCCTAGTCTGGAAAAGCCTTCATCTCCCTCATCGGGTAATACTCCTCAATTGTTCTTTATAAAGATTGACCAGGGGATCAGGAGTATTCCCCGTCCAGCATCCAAGGACGAAATTCCTTACTCTCTATATGTTCTAGATAAGTTACGATCTCACACTTGGTATACCTTTACTAGCTTCATATAGTGTTGGACACAGATGATTAATATATAACATGAATAACAAGGGGACGAGAATCCACCCTGTCTCACAGCCTGTTTGACATTGAAGTCAGAAGTACAACTGCCATCAGGACCATATCTAACAACTGCTGACAGGTTCTTATGCAGATTGTGTAGAAAGGAAAACATGTCTCTATCATCCTCTTTATCAGAATAATGTTCCATAGCTTGCTCCTATTGACTCTGTCAAAGGCAAACGCTAACTCCATGAATACCATGCGAAGGGAGCCCCCCTTGGCCACAGTGCAGTTGCCCACAAGCAAATTCAATTTCAGGCACTGTTCTAACGTGCTGCGCCCGGTCTAGAGCCATACTGAGGATCAGACAAGATACTTTTACCTCCCACCCAGGATGCAAGCCGTGAAAGGATAAACTGACCCCATAACCTATTTTTTTTAATACACCTTTTTATTAAACAAGGTCAATTCGAATACATATTTTTTCAATTAAATCTGCATGCCAATACAATTGTCACGTTTGTGAAACATTTGTTAAATACAAAAACATTGGTCTACCCCTCCAGAACCTCCTGAGAGTTTACCATAGGGATTTTGTGTTTAGCACCACCTTTACCTATGTGTGGGGCGGAAGAAATCAATTATACATCCGATTCTGGTATGTACATTCATGAGCATTTCAAATCCCTCGGTAATTGCGCCAAGGAGTGGCGACCTTCTCCCATTTCTTAATACAAGCCCTACTCTTGTACACAATTTCTTCTGCCCGCTGGCACCAGTCTAAATGTTTTCCCCACTCCCATGCTAATGGTGGCTGGGGAGCGCCCCACAATCTGGCAATGTTCTGCTTTGCTACGCCCGCAGCCAATGTCAACCAAATATTCATATACTTGGGCCTTTCTGAATCCCCCTTAATCAACAAGAGCAACTCCCTCGCATCCAGCATAACCTCAACACTCGTTACTTTTGCCATTCCCTCCGTAATCTCCAGTCAAAAGGGCACTATCTTGGGACATTCCCATAGGATGTAGAAGAATGAACCTTCCTGCTGGCAACCCCTGGCACAAAGTGGTGTCAGCGCCCTCCCCCATTTTAACAGGTTGGTGCTTGGATAATATGTACGGTGTAGCACTTTTAACTGCACCAGCCGAAATCTGGACCGTATCGCTATTTCGCCAGGGCCTTGAAACGTCCACTCTTCCACTCTTCGTCATCTATATTGCCCACATCTTCCACCCAGGCTACTCTGAGGGCTATCGAAGGGTCTGGCTTATTATTTATACATTTTTGATAAACTTTCGATGTGGCTTTCTCAGGAGTAGGGTCTACTTGAAGTCTATCCTCTAAGGGGGAGTGGTCTGGGATAGTCTCACCTCGCTGTATATGGCTGCGCAAGGTGTGCATGAGGCTCAGGTATGAGTATCTTTGAGTCGGGGTCAAACTGTATTCGACCCCATTACCTTGACCACAAAATCAACAAGGTATATGGGATCAATAACTCCAGGGATCCTCCTTCTGGGCCTTCTTGAAAACTGGGAGAATGACAAGACACAGTCCAAGAGGCGGGAACGCCTGCTTTACATGTGGCATTTAGGGATTTTGTGAGAAATTTGGGCAAAATCAAACACCTGGAGCTTACACATGCCAACTCTCTAATTAATAATAATAATATTCTCAACCAAATAACACAAAAGAAATATGAATACAATAAAATTCTGAGTAAACGAGCAGGGGTATGGATAAATAAATTCAAGGGCCTCAACAAAGCAGGAAAAATCCTACCTTAAACACAAACAAAACCAAAACATTATCACATCAATCAAAGATACAAATAACCTAACACACACTAAACAGAAGGATATATTAACCGCCTTAAAATCCTTCTATGAAGATTTTTACCACAACAATCAGGAATTTAACTTAGAAGGGTGTACTCAATACCTGGGCAAACTGAACCTCCCTAAACTAAACGAAACAAATAAACTTGCTCTAGGGAAACCAATAAGTGAACTGGAAGTGTCGAAGGTTATTAAATCTCTAAAAGACAATAAGGCCCCGGGACCTGATGGTTTCACAGCCACATTTTATAAGACATTTGCAGATTTACTACAACCAACCATGTTAAAAGTATTTGATATTATAGCGAATAAAGGACAACAAACTCCATGACAGAGGCCAACACCATAGTTGTCCCTAAAAAAGGGAAAGATCCCCTACTTCCGAAAAATGACAAACCAATATCCCTCATCAACGGCCACTGCAAAATGTATGCAACATTTTTAGCCATGAGACCAATGCAGTCCTCCACAACTAATAAACAACACCCAAGTAGGCTTTCTTAAAAACTGTATGTTGAACGACAACACCCGTCTACAGAGTCATGTACTAGAAAATGCGGCTCTTAAACCAGCCCCATCCATAGCAATCACTCTGGAAGCAGAAAGAGCTTTCACCAGAGTTTCACGGTCCTTTTTAAAACACTTCATACATTTATTTGACAGGTGACCCCTACATAACTATGGTCATGGCCCTTTATACGAAGCCCACTGCACGTATTGCAATTAATGGTTCCTTCTCTGAGTCTCTAATTCTCCAACAAGGCATAAGACAAGGTTCCCCACTTTCACCATCCCTCTTCCTATTAGCACTTGAGCCCCTCCTACAAGACATTAAACAGAATAAAGACATCACAGGAGTGGGCTTTAAAAACATTCAAATTAAATTATCCGCGTACGCGGACGATATCCAAATAGTAACAGGAAACCTGTGCCTTTTGAACAATGCGTTGATGCTCACAACAGGAAACTACTCTATACATTCGGGGTATAAGCTAAATAGGGACAAACTGAAGTAAAAACCTTAAATGTACACTACACCAGAGAGATTCTAGGCAACTCAGGTCTTGCGTGGCAGCCAGGATATATAAAATGCTTAGGTATAGAATTTGGAAGCAATATCATTGATACACTACATCACAATGAAAATACCATGCTGGAGAAAATTAAGAAACTTCTAGACATTTGGTTTCCAAAATGTATCACCTGGTAAAAACGATAAAGATGATGATCACTCCTCTAATTAATTATCTTATTAACATGCTTCCTCTCATCTTAACAGAAGACTTCCACCATAAACTTGATATCCTCTTATCAAAATTCATATGACAAGGCAAGAAAGCTAGAATAGGACTAAAAAAACTCAGGCTGGAAAAATCCCTAGGCGGAGTCTAGCCGATTTTAAAACAAACCAAACGGCCAACCTGGCAAAGCAGGGCTCATACTGGCTCTCGCCTCCCAGCAACTACACTCCAATGTGGTTAGAGGTCGAAAAGGCCATCCTTAACAACCTTAAACCTCTTGCCCTACTCACCTCTAGCCACACAAATTTACTTAGATCAAAGCATATATTTAAAAATACAAAAGCTGCGCACCTAAAATTTGGTAAGAAACTCAACTCAAGCATAAAGCACTCCAAGATGGAATCCGTATGGAACAACCGCAACATCCTATACAAGGGCAAAACTTTACATTATGAAGCTTGGATTAATAAAGGGATCTTCTTCACCCATCAGCTAGAAAGTTCCTCATACCCGTCTACTTTTAAGAAGCTCCAGTCTACTTACAATGTAGATAATTTGAAATTTTACAATTTTCTCAAGATCAGAACAGCATTATCAAAAGCCAAACTGCATAACTCATCCTCATCCCTACCTAACTTGGTTACGAAGATCAACAATCTAGACCACCAAGTCTCACTTATATACAAACTGCTTCGCCCTAAAACTTCGACTCTCAATAAAAACCTTATCACCTTCTGGGCGCTACATTCCTCTAGTCCTCTATCGGAGACTAAATGGTCTCAAATATGGAGCTCGACTACCCATAATAAAATATCTCTGGTCTTATCTCAAACAAAGCTATGGCTCATACATAAAGCCTTCTGGACACCTGCTCGATTACACTCACAACATCTCCTCGCTGATCCTATCTGCTGGAACTGCAAGAAAGAGGTAGGCGATTAACTCACCTTATTCTCCATTGCAAGGTTTAATCAACATATAGGGACAGCGTATTTGCTTTTCTATCGAATATATTCAAATGCCAATTAAAAAGAGAATTATCCACATTAGTTGCTGGCTTTCTTAGTGCTGATGCATTAAACTGTACGGACAAGGCTCTCTTGGACCTCCTACTGACATCCACAATAAAAATTGTCCTGAATATTAGGAAGGACACCCAAAAGGCTTCATTTAAATGTTGGATGAATTGGATTACACACACTAAGGGCACAGACAACATCGCTCTCCAAAACTCACCCTGGAAACCGTCAACCAGACACATGTGGGACAGGCTAGATGAGTATTTCGCCACATACAAAGCACCATGATTGTCCTACAGATACTGTTCATAGTGGACTTCCCCTCATAAGCCCACAGCCAAAAACTGTAGTTAAGGATGTGTATACCTCACTCAGGAACTTCAGGCGTACTGGACCCACAAAACTCAACCTTCATAGGACTTCTCTCCAATATATGAATATTGATCCAATACCCAACATAAGCGTGAGATTCGGCCAATGTCTCAACTCTATCTCAAATCTCTTAATCTCTCTATAACTACATTACTCTTCTTTTTGGCCTTCTTTCTTCTTTCTTCTTCTCTTCTCCTTTTATCTAATTTATTTATTTATTTTAATTTTCTTTCTCCTTATTTATTTATTTTAATTTTCTTTCTCCTTAGTTCTCCTTATTTTCTCCTTATTTCGTGAACTATCCGATGATTACTCATTAGTGTACAGTGCCTTGTATTAACTAGTACTTTGTAATCCACACTCTTTGTATACCGTTTGTGACACTACCACCTGCTTATCATACTGCTGAAGGTGTTACATTTCTACCCAACTGATGTATTTCATTATCTTTATTTCTCTGTACACCGTTTGCTGTTTCTTTGTGTTTTTCTATTGGAAATACCTAATAAAATTCTTTGAAATCTAAATAAATCAGCAAGGACCCTTTTAGGCCCGGGCTTTACCCTAGATAGATAATTAATGGCCTCGCTGGGTTCCTCCAATAGAAACCCAAGGGTTTTTACAATTTAGACCTAAAGTTACAAGGGTAAGAAGCCCACTTTGGCTCTGCCTAAAGCTTCTTTTGACTGGGTGTGAGTGTTTGATTGATTCAGATGCTCCGTCCATCACCACCCCCTTTTGTAAAGCTTTTGGCCGTCATAAGTGTGGCAGGTATGCTCAGGCGTGAGTCCCTTGCTCACTTTACCACTGGATTCAAGCAAGCCGGGCTGAAGACGGCTGGAATGCCAGAAACCGGTCCTCGGAAGCTTGTTTCCGGTCCAGGGAAGACATGGCTTGGCAGTTCGGGCTGGACTGTTCCCATGAGGCACAGGGTCAGACTGATTTGCATATAGCCATGTCTGAACTGGGGTGGCAGAGTAGGCTAAAGAACGGTGATGGATTAAACCCAGATCTTTTGACTGTGTGTGAGTGTTTGATTGATTCAGATGCTCCGTCCATCACCACCCCCTTTTGTACCGCTTTTGGCCGCCATAAGTGTGGCAGGGTATGCTCAGACGTGAGTCCCTTGCTCACTTTGCCACTGGATTCAAGCAAGCCGGGCTTAAGACGGCTGTAATGCCAGAAACCAGTCCTCGGAAGCTTGCTTCCGGTCCAGGGAAGACATGGATTGGCAGTTCGGGCTGGACTGTTCCCATGAGGCACAAGGTCAGACTGATTTGCATATAGCCATGTCTGAACTGGGGTGGCAGAGTGGGCTAAGGAACGGTGATGTAATAAACCTAGATCTTTTGACTGGGTGTGAGTGTTTGATTGATTCATATGCTCCGTCCATCACCACCTCCTTTTGTACCGCTTTTGGCCGCCATAAGTGTGGCAGGGTATGCTCAGACGTGAGTCCCTTGCTCACTTTGCCACTGGATTCAAGCAAGCCGGGCTGAAGACGGCTGGAATGCCAGAAACCGGTCCTCGGAAGCTTGTTTCCGGTCCAGGGAAGACATGGCTTGGCAGTTCGGGCTGGACTGTTCCCATGAGGCACAGGGTCAGACTGATTTGCATATAGCCATGTCTGAACTGGGGTGGCAGAGTGGGCTAAAGAACGGTGATGGATTAAACCCAGATCTTTTGACTGGGTGTGAGTGTTTGATTGATTCAGATGCTCCGTCCATCACCACCCCCTTTTGTACCGCTTAAAGCTTCAGGGGCAGCAGGGGGAAAAGGAGATATTCCCATAAAAAAGGGGGCTCAGTTACATGCTATATAGTACCAACTTACTGTATCTACCCTTCCTGGCCCCTCTTGGAAGCAAGGGATTACACTTACCTTTGAACAGTTACACTTGTAAATCCAGTTCTAGGAGGCTTCAACAGGGGTTAGAGAAATGTAAGACATGTAAGTCTGAACCTCACAGTAATTTTATACTTGGAAATGAAGAAAAACAGGTAACATTACTACTAGGCACAGTAGTATATTTACATAGGAGTAATTTTACCCTTGACAATAGATCCCCAGGTACCTACCCTGATCTTCACTTCTGAAGTTTTAATTCAGAATTAATTTAAAAGTGTTGTATCCATTTTTATTTTGCTCTACATTTAAAATAAATATAATGAATTTACATTCATATTTAACATACTTTTAAAAATATTTATTTTCGAGTCAAATATATTTTTTAAATCTTCCCTATACTTTACCAAAGGGCAACTCCTCAGGCGACAGAGTCTCCCCATGGTAAAGTATCGAAAAAATTCTTGTAAACCAAAAACCATGGAAGGACACAATAAGTGCTGTCTTAACTTTGAGTTAACCATGTCAATGGAGTGTGAACAGTGCCACCTTAAAGTGCTGGCCCACCAAATAGTATTTTAAGACACTCAGTATAATGAATTTCATGAGGTAGCAATTCCTTACTTCACAGCTTTCCAAACTTTTCATGTTGGTGACACACCTTTTTGTGAAAAAATTTTCAGGGACATGGTAACACGAGCGTGCGCAGCGAGCGAGCCCGAACCACCTAAGGGGGATTCGGGGGTTCTTCCTCCCGAGAAATTTTTGAAAAAGTAGTGGGCAAAGGGTGCATTTCCAAGCCAATTTGAGAAAGCAGGAAGGTTAATAAAGCAATTGTTAATCTGGTCTAACAAAGCCAGTGACTGGCAAAACTGAGTGTAAGCAAGGTTAGGTTTGTGCATGAAACAAAAATATAATCATGCACACATTGACACATGACACATGCCCCAGTGATTTACGGCACAAAAAAGGCAATGCAAAATTCAATTAGTTAAATATTGTAATGCACTCAAATGTACTCATGATAGACCTGCTTAACATATGTGAGGTCTTAATCTCTGATCATCAAACATCAAAGAACATGTTGTTTTGTTAATGCTTTGCTGCGCCCGTTTGACTTACAATGTGCTTTCTCTTTCCACAAACTCGATGTTTGTGTTCCTTTATTTTGAGATGCTTTTAGTATTACTGTCAAACACACACAACCCTACACACACACACACACACATACATAACCCCCCACACACAACCCCACACACACACACAACCCCACACGCACACAACCCTACACACACACAACCCCACACACACACACACACACCCACACACAACCCCACACACACACAACCACACACCCCCACACACACACCATCCCACACACACAACCCCACACACACAACCCCCCACACACACAACCCCACAACCCCCCCCCACACACACACACAACCCCAAACACACACATCCCTACACACACACAACTCCACACACACAACCCCCCCCCCACACACATGCAACCCCATCCACACACAACCCCACACACACACAACCCCACATGCACACAACCCTACACACACTCAACCCCCCCCCACACACACACACACAACCCTACACACACACAACCACACACCCCCACACACACACCATCCCACACACACAACCCCCCACACACAACCCCCCACACACAAACCCCCACACACAACCCCACAACCCCCCCCCCCACACACACACACACAACCCCACACACAACCCCACACAACCCCACACACACACAACCCCAAACACACACATCCCCACACACACACACAACTCCACACACACAACCCCCCCCCCACACACACACAACCCCATATACACACAACCCCCCCCCCACACACACACAACACACACACAACCCACACACAACCCCACACACGCAACCCCACACACACACACACCCCCACACAACCCCCCACACACACAACCCCAAACACACACACCCACACACAACCCTACACACACCCACACACAACCCCACACACACACAACCCCCCCACACACACACAGACACACACACACAACCCAACACACACCCACACACAACCCGACACACAGCAGCCAGGTCATTGACACCATTTGAGTAATACCTTCTCATGGCCCCCAAGGACTCACGTGCAATATCCAAAATATACCATATGCTTAACAAATGACAGGGAGCTGATACACTCACGATTAAGAGGGCCTATGAGAAAGAACTCCACATTATCTCAGATTCAGACCTCTGGCTAGACATACTCCAGCAAGTGACTAACTTTACCTCTCATACAGCCGGGAGAGTGCGAACACTCAAAATCTTATGTAGGTGGCAATACACTCCACTGTGCTTTGCCCGTTTGAATGGGGAGAGAAGCTCTTCACACTGGGGGAGTGCAGTGGGGAAGTATCTCTGACACACATCATCTGGACCTGTCGAAAGATTCAGGCTTTCTCTGCAGGTATTTTGATAGCGATACACCAGATTACAGGATCGAAACAGACCTGCTGCCCGGAATTTATTTTATTGTGCAACTCAGACGATGAGAACTACCTCCTGGGATGTAGAAAAGGACGCCTCATCTCTCTCCTCCTGCTGGTGGCCAAACAGACTGTGCTGGCACTATGGGAACAGATTGCATCACCTACGGAGGCACAATAGATCGAGAGGCTGTGGTGGCTTCTGGGGATGGAAAAGCTTTTTAAGGGAGCTAGGGGAAATCGAAAGATTTTACTAAACAATGGGAGCTCATATTGCTCTACTTTCAGGCGGACTATAAGGAGCTTAGCTGCCCGAATACTTACCAACCAAGTGAGTGCCTGGGACGGTGGGGTAGAGACGGCTCCGATATCACTGTTTCCCAGCAAGGCCGCGCACTCAGTGCCATGAGCAGCGCCGTAACACTCCCGGAGGGGGGGGGGTCAATACTCCCACTGACCTTTTGCTGTATAGGCCTGCACACCGCCGCTGAGACTCTGACAATGCCCCCACTGTAGGATCCGGATCTCACTGCAACACCTCAACCACTGAGTCTCGGGATAACGGGATCGAGCTCCTGACCACGAGGCTCCGCTCTGCAGCTGCTCCGCCTTCCGCCTTGCACGTCGCAATCAGTGAGTGAGGGTGCTCGAGTCGCAGTCCCCTAATATCGGCCGGCGCCATCTCGTCGCATCGCGCGACACACCTACGTATGGGTTGCGACACAGTAACGTGTCGCGCCACACAGTTTGGAAAGCTGTGCCTTACTTATATACTGTATTGGATGCTCCCCAGTCTCAAACTTCTGCAGTAGTACAGCTCCATGTCCAGTTCCTAAAGCATCTGTTTTTAAAACAAAGGGTTGACTAAAATCCGCACGTCTCAATTCTGGATCTATTGTTAGAGCAGTTTTCCCTGCCCTGAAAGAATGCCATTGACCCTAATCAGGGCATTTTTTTTTTAAATGAAGAGTTCTGCATACATTGAAAAACAGGGAACAAACTGCCAATTATAGCCTACAAAACCCAGGAAAGAACAGACTTCTATTTTGTTCCTGGGTCTTGGCATCATTTTAAGAGATTCAATATTTTATATTTTGTGCTGTACCCTCCCGTTCCATGTAAGGTACCACAAGTACTGCACCAGTGTAGATGCAATTGTACATTTGAACAGGTTTGCTGTTTATCCTGCCTGTTGTAATTCTTCTTGACCCATTGGCTGTCTGAAAGTGGGTGTTATCGGCTCCCAGAACAGTCCGCTCTTGCATCTGTCCTGAAGGTATCCTGAGCTCAGAATTGGTGTTTGGTTATTTGAAAATACTGAAAAGTGAAAAACACTGGGCCCTGCCTAACTGAGTCATAAAGCGACCTGTTAAAAGGGCCTGGTCGAAATTAATGACCATGCATTCACCATCCAAAGATCTTTCACTAGACTCCACCCATTCAGTCCTTCTAACCATATTAATAGGGGGAAATAGGTAATCACCACTCCCTCCACACAAGTGTTGCACTAATGCACTAGTTTAATTTTTGAGCTGGAGAGTTGTTTTCCTTACCCCCTGTTTTAATGGTGGGACATTGAATAGGATTGCCATTAACTGGGCTGATTCAGGCGATAAATTCAATCTGTTCCTTATGGGTAGAACTCTTGAGGGATGCAGAGGGGATTGACTCACATCACCTGCTGCCACCCTCTCTTACCATTCTCCAGTGTCTTCAATAGGACTGCCAATCTGGGCTCAAAATCATAATGCCATCCAGATAAGCAGCTATAGAATCCTGGTATGGTCTATGGGACTGATCCACGAGCCACCGGAATGCAGCAGGTGCCCCATATAACCTGCAGGGTAAACCCTTAAACTGAAATAAGCCAAAGGGCGTTGAAAAGGCTAGTTAGTACTTATTGTAATTTCTCATGGGAACCTGCTAATAGCCCTCCATTAAATCTAACATAGATGTCCCATTGACCAGATGGAAAGTAATACAACCATACATAATGACCAACATAATGAACCATGTCCATTTGCTCTTGGATGGTTCTATTATATCAAGGGATAACATAGGCTCTCTTTATTTTCTGACTGCTTCCCTTCAGTGTTCCTGGATCCGGTAGGGCAGAATTCTGACGTTAGCTCCCTGCGGCGTATTAATAGCATACTCCATTACAGTCATATGCCTCAGGAGAAGAAAATCCCTTCCAGTTTTCCTTGAGTACAGGTTCCGATTCTTATATTTCTCACCCAAACTAGGAGCCTTCTTGAGTAGGTTTTTCTATGAGCCCCTGCTAGAAATATACCCTTATCTGTTCTTTAGGTTTGTTCCACTGTTCCTACCAAACCTATGTTTTCGGGTTTGTTCCAATTTTTTTAGCAGCTTGTTATTAGGTACGCCTGAGATTCTCTTCTTCTATTGCGGTGGGATACTTAATATGCAAGAGAACATATATTCTCTGTCACCACCTATGGCCATGGTCACTTGACCAACATCTTATTTTCTGCTGTAGGCAATAATACTCAAAACCTGGCCCCTATTTTGAGGTTTCTACTATAACTCCCTTTAATTATACTGTTTCTTCCACATTCTCTGTTCAGCTGCAAGCTTCCTTAGTATACGGCCAGTCATCCAAGGTGGGTACATTTTAAACAAACACAATAGTTTTCTTTTCTGATATCATCCACTCTTCAAGAGCCTTTACCAATGGATATCTGGGTTCCTGACTTGAAAGTAATTCCAAGGGCTATAACCCAGTGGAGGACAGCGGAACACTCCATAGATGAATAAAATTAAAGGCCTTTCCCC